>NW_020191472.1:0-12774 GCF_002263795.3 Bos taurus
GGCTTCCCTGGTGGCACTAGAGGTAAAGAATCTGCATGCCAATGCAGGTGACCTAACAAGGCATGGCAACCCACTCCAGTATTCTTTTTTTTTTCTACGGTGAGCATCCATTAGGTGCCATATAGCCCAGGATGCTCCTAGAGCCAGGTGGTTGAGAGAGAAGGCTCCACTCCAGTATTCTTGCCTGTAGAATCCCATGGACAGAGGAGTCTGGTGGGAGTCCAGAGGGTCACAAAAGAGTCAGACATGACTTAAGTGACTTAGCTCGCACACCTATTTTTAAATGGAGTTGCTTCTTGATTATTGAGACCTCAAAGAGGTCTTTATGGGGCTTCCTTGATGGCTCAGTGGTAAAGAATCCACCTGCAATGCAAGAGATACAGGAGACACAGGTTCAATCCTGGGGCCAGGAAGATCCCTGAAGAAGGAAATGGCAACCCACTCCACTATTCTTGCCTGGGAATTCCCATGTACAGAGGAGCATGGCAGGCTACAGTCCAAAGGGTCGCAAAGAGTCAGATGCAACTGAGCAGCAACGGCTGTTATTTTGTTATCTTCTAGATACAAGTCCTTTATCAGATATATGATTAACAAACATTTTCTTTGATAATGTGGGTTGTATCTTAATTTTCTTGAATGTGTCCTTTGTAGAATCTGCTTTTCCTTCTCCTCCTTCTTATTCATTTTACTCATCTTTGCCATTTCATCTTAGAATATTGAACCTCTTCATATAAGGCATCATTATCCTCTCTGATAGCTTCTCTTGAGTGATGTTCTACTGATCCTGGGACTCATAGAAAATGTGCTCCAGTTTATTTGTGGTAAGGATAGCTTCAGCAGCAGCATTTAGGGATTCTTCCTCAAGAACTTCAGGGGCTTCCCTGGTGGCTCAGTGGTAAAGAATCCACCTGCCAATGCAGGGGACACGGGTTCATCCCTAGTCCAGGAGGATATCACATGCCACAGGGCAGCTAAGCCCATGCACCACAAACTACTGAGCCTGTGCTCTAGAGCCTGGAGCTGCAACTACTGGAGCCATGTGCCACAACTACTGAAGCCTGTGCATCTAGAGTTCATGGCTCTGCAACAAGAGAAACCACAGCAATGAGATGCCTGTGTGCTGCAACTAGAGTAGCCCCAGCTCACTGCAACTGGAGAAAAAAAGCCCATGCAGCAACAAAGACCCAGTACAGGCAAAAATAATAAACAAATAAATAATTTTTAAAAAAAGAACTGCAAGAAGACAAAAGCAACTAAAGAAGGAATCATTATTTACCCACTTAACTGGAAAAAAATAAAAAAGCCTAGGAATGCCAAGTGTTGTAAAGAATGTCAAACAATAAACCAGTGTAAATTTTTTCACTAGTTGTAAAGTTTATCATATATATACCATATGATCCATAAATACTCCTTTGTATATACCAAGAGTAGTAGTGTTTGTCAAAGGAAAAGATGGTATTAATATTTTGTGGAGAGATGATCTTTATTTGTACTGGGTAGTACCAGACATTATAGGATGTTAACATCTGGCCCTCACGCTTCTAATACCAGTTGTACTCCCCAATCCCTGGGACAATCAACACATCCCAGCGTAAGAACACTACCCAGATCAGATCAGATCAGATCAGGTGCTCAGTCGTGTCCGACTCTTTGCGACCCCGTGAATCGCAGCACGCCAGGCCTCCCTGTCCATCACCAACTCCGGAGTTCACTCAGCTCACATCCATCGAGTCAGTGATGCCATCCAGCCATCTCATCCTCTGTCATCCCCTTCTCTCCTGCCCCCAATCCCTCCCAGCATCACAGTCTTTCCATTTGAGTCAACTCTTCGCATGAGGTGGCCAAAGTACTAGAGTTTCAGCTTTTAGCGTCATTCCTTCCAAAGAAATCCCAGGGCTGATCTTCCTCAGAATGGACTGGTTGGATCTCCTTGCAGTCCAAGGGACTCTCAAGAGTCTTCTCCAACACCACAGTTCAAAAGCATCAATTCTTCAGCGCTCAGCCTTCTTCACAGTCCAAACTCCTCAACATCCATACATGACCACAAGGAAAAAACCATAAGCCTTGCACTAGGAGACCTTTTGTTTGGAAAGTAATTGTCTTCTGATTTTGAACTATGCTATCTAGGGTTGGTCATAACTTTCCTTCCAAGGAGTAAGCGTCTTTTAAATTTCATGGCTGCAGTCACCATCCTTGCAGTGATTTTGGAGCCGAGCAGAAAAATAAGTCTGACCAGTCCACTGTTTCCCCATGCTAATTTTCCCATTGAAGTGATGGACCGGGATGCCATGATCTTTCGTTTTCTGAATGTTGAGACTTTAAGCCAACTTTTTCACTCTCCACTTTCACTTTCATCAAGAGGCTTTTTAGTTCCTCTTCACTTTCTGCCATAAGGGTGGTGTCATCTGCATATCTGAGGTTATTGATATTTCTCCCCGGCAATCTTGATTCCAGCTTGTGTTCTTCCAGTCCAGCATTTTCTCATGATGTACTCTGCATATAGTTAAATAAACAGGGTGACAATATACAGCCTTGACGAACTCCCTTTTCCTATTTGGAACCAGTCTGTTGTTCCATGTCCAGTTCTAACTGTTGCTTCCCTGACCTGCATACAAATTTCTCAAGAGGCAGATCAGGTGGTATAGCTGCATTAGAAGATGTGAAAAAGAATGTTCAGTAGCATTATTAATAATAACTCCTAACTGGAAACAGCCCAAATATTTATAATAGAAGAATGAATAAATAAGTTGTGTATAATCACCTAGTGGAATATCCTGATAACCTCATGATACCAGCATACCAGCCCTCATTTGCTTATATCTAGGCTTTTAAATTTAAGAGTAAAATAATCTTACTGTCTTGTTGAGTCGCTCTTTATTTCCCAGTCCTCTAAAAAATACTGGTTTGAAAATTAATGACTTAGAAATGAGCCCTGATCTTTGGTAAGGGCCACATTAAACAAATGTGGTATTACAATGAGATTTTTTTCCCCTTTTAATCACTAGGTTGTTCCCTAACATATATGAAATGTTTAAGACTTAGGCATAATGCTGGCTGATGCAATTTGAGTATGAGATAGCATTCTGAGTTTCGATGCTGCTATTAACTTTTGAAATTAAAGTATACAGTTGGTTTCTAGCTATATGATTTATAAGGCAGATTACTGTGCCTTAGCAAATCAGCCTTTGAATGTCTGGTCATTTTAAAAAACTTAATTAATTTATTTATTTTTGGCTGTGCTGGGTCTTCGTTGCTGCCGCAGGCTTTCTCTAGTTGCGGCAAGAGCGGGCTACCCTCTAGTTGCAGTGGGCAGGCTCCTTATTGCAATAGCTTCTCTGTTGCAGGGCACAGGTTCTAGGGCATGTTGGTTCAGTAGCTGTGATGCATGGGCTTAGTTTCTCTGTGGCATGTGGGATGCTCCAGGATCAGGGATCAAACCCATGTCCCCTGTAGTGTTGGCAGGCAGATTCTTAACCTTTAGACCATCAGGGAAGCCCTGTCTAGTTATTTTTAATGTAGTTAAGTTGTTCAAATCCTGGATATCTGGAGGTCTTCAATGTGCTTGGATAGCCTGGACCTTGAATGTTTTGCTAATTTTCATAAAAACAGGACTTGGCTGGCTTCATAAGATAGAAGCCTTAATGGTATTCTCTCTTAAACAGCTTGGATAAAATTCTTATCACTAATCTGTGCTGGTGCTGTTGTAACATCTGGTTACACATGGTTAAGGTCGTGCTATTTCCTTTTCTAACTAGACACAGTTTTCCGGAAGCCCCAGTTTCTTTGGTGGTACCCCTCAGTTCAGTCACTCAGTCATGTCCAACTCTTTGTGACCCCATGGACTGCAGCACGCCAGGCTTTCCTGTCATCCCCAGATCCTGGAGTTTGCTCAAACTCATGTCCAGCAAATCGGTGATGCCATCCAGCCATCTCATCCTCTGTCATCCCCTTCTCCTCCTGCCTTCAATCTTTCCCAGCATCAGGGTTTTCTAATAAGTCAGTTCTTTGCATCAAGTGGTACCCTAGGCTGTTGAAATTATTTCATGTACCCCTTATCCTTTTCCAAAGTTGCCTATATTCTGGAGAATTATGAGAAATTGCAACTCATCTTTCTCTTTGGTTGGGGATCTTTCACTTTCATCCCTACCACATCTCAGAAGACAAGCATCAGCAAAATATACATACATATATATATAGAGAGAATATATAGAGAGAATATATATATATATATATATATATATATATATATATATTCTCTATCAATAGTTTGCATAGAATGATGCTAAAGCTGAAACTCCAGTACTTTGGCCACCTCATGCGAAGAGTTGATTCATTGGAAAAGACTGTGATGCTGGGAGGGATTGGGGGCAGGAGGAAAAGGGGACGACAGAGGATGAGATGGCTGGATGGCATCACGGACTCGATGGACGTGGGTTTGGGTGAACTCTGGGAGTTGGTGATGGACAGGGAGGCCTGGCATGTTGTGATTCATGGGGTCGCAAAGAGTCGGACACGACTGAGCGACTGAACTGAACTGAACGGATAGTTTGCATCCAGTTTAACTAACTAGAAATTGAAGTGTGTTAGTCGCTCAATCGTGTCTGACTTGTGTCTGACTCTTTGTGATCCCCTGGACTGTAGTCTGCCAGGTTCCTCTGTCCGTGGAATTCTCCAGGCAAGAATATTGGAGTGGGTTGCCATTCCATTCTCCAGGGGATCTTCCTGACCAGGGATGGAACCTGGGTCTCCTGAATTGCAGGCGGATTCTTTACCACTTGAGCCAAAGCTAGCTTTTAATTTGACTAACACAAAATTTAAATTCTCATTCTCCTGCTTACTATTTGTTTATCTTGACCAAGTTACCTAAACTCTCCAAACCTGGTTCCTCTTTTAAAAATGGAATGGAGGGAATTCCCTGGCAGTCCAGTGGTTAAGACTCCAGGACTTCTACTGCAAAGGGCACAGATTCAATCTCTACTTGGGGAACTAAAGATCCCACGTGCTGCATGGCATGACCGAAAAAAAAGAAGAAGAAAAAAAAGAAAAATAATAATCAGGACTTCTCTGGTGTCTCAGTGGTAAAGAATCTGCCTGCCAATGCAGGAGACACAGGTTCAATCCCTGATCCAGGAAGATCCCACCATGCTGTGGAGCAACTAAGTCCATGTGCCATAACTACTGAGTCCGTGCTTTAGAACCCATGCTCCATGACAAGAGAAACCACTACAATGAGAAGCCTGTGCACTGCAAACTAGAGGAGTATTCCTCACTCAGCGCCCCCATGCACCAATGAATGCCCAGCATAGCCAAAAATAAATAAATGAATAAAGAAATATTATAAAAAGAAACAAAAAAAGAAATAAATAATGATAGGAAAAGTATCCTAACTCCTTTAGTAGTCAAGAAAATGCCCATTAACATTACTTATAAAATTGCCCCCACCCAATTTTGAAGCATCATAATTTGTTATTCATTGGCTGTCATTTTGTCTCACCTCCAAGTTGTTGGATATTATTTAGGCCAGAGGAACAGGAGGAAGATGATCATATTATTAATAACTGAACTGCAGGGGAAAAGTGCCAGTCTCAAGGATACTGAACTTCACTGGAATATGGCCAGACTGCTCATGTATCTTTTATGCATTTTCTCCTCCCATCCTATAAGACTAATCAAAGCTCTCAACAACATGACAAGGCTAGAAGATCTCTCTTCCTTTTCTGTACTACAGAGAATTATATCTATGTTAATGAAGAAGAAATATTCATGATATATTGAGCTAAATACATACACACACACCGAATATGAGAAAAGTGTGGAATAATACATAGAAGGTTATCTGGAGTTTGCAGGTGAAGAAGGAAAAGGGGTAAAATTATATATATTTTATAAGATCAACATATTATTTACTTGTTTTCAGTAAACACAGGCTAATTTTATTAATTCTGGAAGAAAATTTGATCACAGATTGAAGAAATATACAAATTTGAAAACTTTTAATTTAATATGGATATATAGTTTAAAATATATTTTATTATCATTTATTATTAATATAAGCTTAAAACTTATAATTAACTTATCACCTTAAAGTAAAAATATATTTTTATTTTTTGGCTGTGCTGGGTCTTCATTGCTGTGCTTGGGCTTTCTCTCATTGTTGGCAAGCAGGGCCTACTGTCTAGCTGTGGTGTACGGACTCCTCATTGTGGTGGCTTGTCTTGTTGCAGAGCATGGGCTCTAGGGTGCACAGGCTTCAGTAGCTGTGGTGCTTGGGCTCAGTAGTTGTGGCTTGTATGCTCTAGAGTGCAGGCCTCAGTAGTTGTGGCTTGTATGCTCTAGAGTGCAGGCTCAGTAGTTGTGGTGCATGGGGTTAGTTGCCCCAAGGCATGTGGAATTTTCCCGGATCAGAGAGCAAACCAGTGTCCCCTGCATTGCAAGGCGAATTGCTAACCACTGGATCACCAGGGAAGCCCCAGAAAAATTAATATATTGCATAAACCTGAATATTCAGTGACATGAGCATCAAACATATGTTTAATTTAGAGTCATTTCACAGAAAAATTTCTATTTGTAGTATACATTTCTTCCACCAAAAGGGCCAAACATCATTCCAATAATATTGAGTTATGAAGTTTTATTTATTATTGCATATGCTAAGTCGCTTTGATCGTGTCCAACTCTTTGAGACCCCATGGACTTGGATCGTGTCCAACTCTTTGAGACCCCATGGACTGTAGCCCACAAGGCTCCTCTCTCCAGGCAAGAATATTGGAGTGGGGTGCCATTTCTTTCTCCATCATTGTATATAGTCTTTGTGAAATGGATGCAATAAACATGATTTTTTCTTTGAAATCACCCGTAGATCATTTGGTATTTCACAGAGGCATTTTGAGGAACACACTTTAGAAACTTGGAATTAGAAGAGTGATTTCCATACTCTTTAAACAATGCACCCTTTCTGGTAAAATATTGATTATAAATATTTATCTATTAATGATAAATTATATGTTTATTTCTCTTCTAAAATTTTATGTATGTTTAAAACCTACACGAAATTCAAAACATTAAAATGATAAAATCAAACAAAATTATGTTTTTAAAAATACTTTACATTAATGCCACAAAAATGTACCTTTAAATATTTATCTTCAGGTATAAGTATTTTATTGAGCTCTGTATTGCTAAACATACTTTATTATTTTGAAAACCACGGTCAACATTTTGTGATACAATGATTAAAAGGATTGGTTCTAATTTAAAAGAAATCCTAATTGCTGACAGATAACAGTTGGATAAAATTACTTAGAAGATATGATAATATAGCATTTGCAGAAGCCAGATAAAGAATGATACAAACAGCTCTTTTGAGAGGCTCTTCAGTGTTATTTGCTTGCTTTTGCTCTGTATTTCCTTTTCAAATTTCTATTTCAGCTTGTAATTTTGGAAAAGCTCCTGATTATAGTAAATGACCATTGTTCTACAAAATTTATGATGTTTCAGCAAAATGAAATAGCCTCTATCACATTAATTTTCTTCTTGTCAATACATTCCAATCATCATAGTCTTTAGTCTGTTGCAGAGGTTGCAATGGTGTCAATAATTTCCCAGTCTGTCAGAAACTGGTAAATGACAGAGAACTGTCATAATCTGTATGTTACAAGTGGTACTGCCATGATGTCAGTGAGATTATCTGCTGCAGATGTTAATGGTCATAATCACAGCTTAGTGGGTCACCATGTCATTGTGCACCCTGCAGCATATAGAATTTGATTCAATGCTTCCTGTGTGCCAGGAACTGTGCCAAGCATTGTATAAGCATAGTATCATTTAAGATAAACACTTATCCAGTTAGATGTGCTTAGTTGCTCAGTCGTGTCTGACTCTTTGCGACTCCATGGACTGCAGCTCTCCAGGCTCCTCTGTCCATGGGGATTCTCCAGGCAAGAATACTGGAATGGGTTGCCATGCCCTTCTCCAGGGGATCTTCCCAACCCAGGGATCGAACCCAGGTCTTCTGCACTGCAAGCAGATTCTTTACCGACTGAGCCACCAGGGAAGCCCATCCAGTTAGATAGGTATTATTATCTACACGAAGACTCAGAGTTTAAGCCATTTGTCAGGTGGCAAATAGCGAAGCTAGGGCTTGAATTTAAGGTTTGTGATTCCAGATGTGCTCTTTACCTATAAGCTATACTGCTTCTGGTAGTATCTGAAGTATACATTACGAAAGCTCAAAAATGTTTGGTTCTCTTCTATTTTATGCATGTTGTGTGTGTGTGGTGTTAGTCACTTAGTCATGTCTGAATCTTCGTGACCCCATAGCCCACCAGGCTCCTCTGTCCACATAATTGCAAGGATATATTTCCTAGTGTTCTTGTAATTGGTAAGGGCCACCTAATGAGTTCTGGCCAAGGGGCTGTGAACAGAAGTGATATCTTTTGTTTCCAGGTAAAAACACTTAATTGGTAATATGCAACTCTCTTACCACCTTTCTTTTGTGTTCAGATGCTATAGCTTCTCAAATTCAAATAAACCTGATAACTCTGGAGAGTTACCTGAATCCATAGAGTAATTTGTGTGAGTTAAAAGCATACTTTTGTTCTGTTAAGCTACTGAGATTATAGGACTATTTGTTAACATACGTTTGTATGTGTGTGCATGCTCAGTCACTAAGTCCTATCCAACCCCTTGCAAACCCATGGGCTGTAGCCGGCCAGGCTCCTCTGTCCATGGGACTTTCTAGGCAAGAATACTGGAGTGCATTGCCATTTCTTTCTCCAAGGAATCTTCCCAACCTAGGGATAAAAATTTTGCTTGGCAGGTGAATTCTTTACCACTGAGTCACCTGGGAAACCCTAGCTTACTATAACCTGATTACTTCAGAAAACTGGTACTGGAAGTAGAGTACTGCCACAACAAAACTCTGAAATATGACATTGGCTAAGTGGTTTTGTGGTAGGATTTTTCAATGGCAAAAATGTGGTGAAATTGTAACTTGCAATAGACTCAGCATATATGATTAAGGAATTTGTAACTCCAAGAGATTGGAAAGCAATGCTAGTGGGAAAATATGGGGAAGAATCTAGAAAATAAGATGTTAGTACTATTTGTCATAGTGATGGCATTGTTCATCAATAGTTGCTGGCTTTGGTGTGATGGTTAATTTTATGCATCAACTTGATTAGGCTAATAAGAAATGCTCAGATAGCTGATAAAGCTTTATTTCTGGGTGTGTCTGTGAGGGAGTCTCCAGAACAGATTAGCATTTGAATCAGGAGACTGAGTGAAGAAAACTACCATCACCAATGTGGGTAGGCATCTATCAATTTGTTGAAGGCTTGGATAGAACAGACAGACAGAGAAAGGGCAGTTCACTCTCTCTACTTTGACAAAACACTCATTTTTTTCCCCGGTCATTGGATATCAGCACTCCTGATTCTTAAGTTTTGGGATTCAGACCGGGAATTACACCATCAGCCCCTCAATTCTTAGTCCTTCAGACTGAGTTACATCACTGGCTTTCCTGGTCCTCCAGCTTGCAGATAGCAGATGGAGGGACTTCATGGCTTCCATAATAGCATAAGCCTACAAGAAATTTCTCTCTGTGTGTGTGTGTTTCTCTTTCTCTCTGTCACCGTCTATCTATAATATATACATATAACATATATATATATATATATATATATATGTATATCTTAATGGTTCTGTTTCTCTGAAGAGCTTGAGTAATTCAATTGACAAAAATAGCTCAAGAAAGAATTAGCTGGTTTGCAAGCAGAAATAAAGGGGAATATTGGGAGACTGGGATTGACATATACACAATACTATATATATATATAGTATTGTGTATATGTATATATAAAATAGATTAATAAGGACCTACTGTATAGCACTGGGAGTGAACTGAAAGTCACTCAGTTGTGTCCGACTCTTTGCGACCCCAAGGACTATACAGGAATTCTCCAGGCCAGAATACTGGAGTGGGTAGCCTATCCCTTCTCCAGTGGATCTTCCCACTGGAGAACCAGGGTCTCCAGCATTGCAGATAGATTTTTTACCAACTGAGCTATCCAGGAAGCACAGGGAGCTATACTCAATACTCTGTAATGATTTCGATTCACTTTGCTATGCACCTGAAACTAACACAATGTTGTAAATCAACTATAAATGTGAACCTGTTAACCACTCAGTCATGTCCCTGCTCTTCATGACTCCATGGGCTGTAGCCCTTCCAGGCTCCTCTGTCCATGGGATTCTCCAGGTAAGAATACTGGATGGGTTGCCATACTATACACCAACAAAAAATTTTTTTAAGAAATTAAAGGGGAATAGTTTATGGTTTGGAAAATCCAACTGTATTTCAACTCAAACTGTAAAAAATAAGATTGAGAGATCTTTGGAAGGAACAAATACCCATTGAATGTTCAAATTATTAAAATGATCATGGGAAAATCAGACTAATTTAGTATAATAAAATACTCAGGTCAAAGATTACCTTAATGTGGTTTTTCCACAGAAGTCTGACAACCTCAAGTTAATCCACATTAAAGAAATGGGGAGATATGGGAGCAAGAAAGAAAAAACAAAAACAGTCTATGGGCAAATCTGAAAACTACATCTGCATGAGAAGTGCAGGTGTGGTTATTGGCACATGTTGCTGACTGAAACCAAGTCTGTTTTTGAAACAATGGAACTGTTAAACCATAAGCCTGTAAAAAAGACTTATACCACTCCTTGGACCACCAGGATGAAAAAAATTCTACGTCATCAGGGTCAATTTAGGCCATAAGACTTAAAAACAACTCTTAGGCCACCAAAATTATATAGACAAGAAGCAGGCATACCCTCAAGGCATACCTCAAGGCCATACCCCTCATAGTCCATAATGCTTAGTTCAGATATAATACCTGTACAAACATGCGTAGAGATTCAATTAATTTTATGAAACTAGCATAGCCTTAACACAAATCTTGTAAAGATAATTCAAAATAATAAGCTAATTGTATTGATGGGTAAAAATACATCCATTTCTAATAATAATAGTAATATATGTGGATTGATTAGCTCAACCTCCATTCTATCTTCCTAACTGCAGTTAGAGTTCTGATGGTAAATTCATTTCTGCCAATTAGATTGACTTGTTAGATATGTATAATGTGTGTATGAGATGGAAGACATGCTGCTGTTGCTGCTGGCAATGTCATGGATATGAGACTGGTGGACTCCATTTAGCAAAGACACCTTTGAGTCCAGGTGTGGCAGACATATTTGATGCCTAACATTGAATAACCTGATTCTTGACTTGTCCTGTCCATGTCAGCCAGCCTCCATCCTTGGCCACCTCAGTGTTTGCACATGAGCCCTACAAGTGGAATAGCCATGATGGTAAGGATGGATGCTATACATGGGCTCAAAAAACATGGAGTACCTACCAAAACAAGCTAGCATCTTGGTGGCAAGTTGATTATTTCAGACCTTTCTGCCATGGAGGATAGTGTGAATTGCTCTTAACAGAATTGACACCTTTATCCAGATATGAGTTTAGCTTGCTTTCTCTGCTGGCATCATTATGTGAAATTTACAAAAATGCCCTGATTCAAGGGATCCATTTTATGGTGAAGAAGGTGTGGCAATGGCCACAAAGACCACAAGGACCCATTTGGTCCTCTAATATTACCATAGACCTCAAGATTAACTGGTCCAATAAACTGATTGAATGGCTGGTTCAAGGCACAGCTAAGGCACCGGACAGAGGACAACACCTTGCAATGTTGGGATATTGTCCTTCACAATGAATAATATCTACTTAGATATCAACAAATGATATGTAGCATTGCATTTCTAATATCTAGAATGCAATGTCTTCGGAACCAACTCAGTGACTCACTTACAAAATTTGTATTTCTTATTTCTACATGCACAAATCTGCTTCTCACGGGGAATGCTTCCACCAGGAAACACATTAAGGGTTTCTCACCGTAACCTGAAACTCACACCTACCAGTGCGTAACTTTAGGCTTCTCATTTGATTTATGTAGGAAAAGCAAAGAAAGGAGTTACTATACTAGTGGGCATAACTATCTCTGATTATCATGAGAAGTTAGAGCTTCTGCTTCATAATGGAGGCAGGATAGAATATATTTGTCACTCAGATGATCCACTGGGATCTCTTTTAGTTATTCCATGTCTGATGATAGCAGTGAATGGACAACAATTACAGTAAAAGTGACTCATAATGGCAAGGCAACAAAGGGCTCAAACCCCTTGAAGATAAAATGTTAGGTTGTCCCAAAAGGTAAATGACTTAAACCAGCTCCAATGTTGGTCAAGAGCAAGGGTAATAAAGAATGAATGATAGAAGAGAATATGTTGATCAACTGGTCTTCAATCAAGATTAATCAAAGCAGGGGGGCTTCAGCTTGTTAATTAACTCTCCTAAATTACTTAATTTTAGAGACTATGGCCTGCATCTCCTTAAAAAATTTGATATAGTATACTTAATATAGGGTAATAGTGTATCTGATTAGTACAAAGGGTGAACTGAGGCAGATACACATATGTTGTGCAAAGGGTAAACTGTTGTACATTTGAGTCCTCCCTTTTAAAGAATATGTATTGTATGAAGATTCTTCAAAAAACTAGGAATAAGCTACCATATGACCCAGAAATCCCACTACTGGACATATACCCTGAGAAAACCACAATTCAAAAAGATACCAGTACCTCAGTGTTCATTGCAGCATTATTTACAATAGCCAGGACATAGAAGCAACCTAG
>NW_020191473.1:0-11277 GCF_002263795.3 Bos taurus
TGTATGATCAGCCACGTGATCACTGCATGATAGTCACATGATCACCTCACGATCAGTCACGTTATCAGTGCATGCACAGTCACGTGATCAGTGCAAGATCTGTCATGTGGTCAGTTTATGATCAACCACGTGATCATTGCATGGCAAGTTACATGATAAGTGTATGAGAGCGAAGTGCTCAGTGCATGAACAGTCTCGTGATCAGTGCATGAGAGCCACCTAATCAGTGCATGATCAGTCACGTGATCAGTGCATGATCAGCCACGTGATCAGTGCATGATAAGCCACGTGATCACTGCATGATAGTCACATGATCACCTCACGATCAGTCACGTTATCAGTGCATGCACAGTCACGTGATCAGTGCAAGATCTGTCATGTGGTCAGTTTATGATCAACCACGTAATCATTGCATGGCAAGTTACATGATAAGTGTATGATAGCGAAGTGCTCAGTGCATGAACAGTCTCGTGATCAGTGCATGATAGCCACGTGATCAGTGCATGATCAGTCACATGATCAGTGCATGATCAGTCACGTGATCAGTGTATGATCAGCCACGTGATTAGTGCATAATCAGCCACGTGATCAGGGCATGATCAGCTACGTGATCAGAACCACACCATCCATGTGATCAGTGCATGATAGACACGTGATAAGGGCATGATAAGTTACGTGATCAGTGTATGATCAGCCACGTGATCAGAGCATGATAGCCACGTGAGCAGTTCACGATCAGACCCGTGAACAGTGCATGCACAGTCACATGATCAGTGCAAGATCTGACACGTGATCAATGTATGATCAACCACATGAACATTGCATGCCCAGTTACGTGATAAGTGCATGATAGCGAAGTGATCAGTGCATGATCAGTCACGTTATCTGTGCATGATCTGTCACATGATCACTGTATGATCATCCACATTTTCAGTGCATGCGAAGTGACGTGTTCAGGGAATGATAGACAAGTGATCAGTGCATGGTCAGTCACGTGATAAGTGTACGATCAGCCACGTGATCAGTACACGATAGCCATGTGATCAGTGCATGTTAGCCACCTAATCAGTGCATGATCAGTCAAGTTATCAGTGTATTATCAGCCACGTGATCAGTGCATGATCAGCCACGTGATCTGTGCATGATAGCCACGTGATCAGTGCATGATCAGTCACTTTATCAGTGCATGATCTGCCATGTGATCAGTGTATGATATCCACGTCATCAGTGCATGATCAGTCCCGTGATGTGTTCATGATCAGTCAGGTGATCCGTGTATGATCATCCCCGTGGTCAGTGCATGGGCAGTCATGTGATCAGGGCCATTCAGACACGATATCACTGCATGCACAGTCACCTGATCAGTTCTTGATCAGCCACGTGATCTGTACTTGATAGCCACGTGATCAGTGCATGATCAACCACGTAATCAGTGCATGATAGCCATGTGATCAGTGCATGTTAGCCACCTGATCAGTGCATGTTAGCCACCTGAACAGTGCATGATCAGTCACGTGATCTGTGCATGATCTGTCACATGATCACTGTATGATCATCCACATTTTCAGTGCATGCGCAGTGAGGTATTCAGGGAATGATAGTCACGGCATCAGTGCATGATCAATCACGTGATCAGTGAAGGATAGCCACGTGATCACTGCATGATAGACATGGGATCAGTTCATGATCAGCCACGTGATCAGTGCATCATAGCATCGTGATCAGTGCATGAGAGCCACCTAATCAGTGCATGATCAGTCACGTGATCAGTGCATGATAAGCCACGTGATCAGTACCTGACCATCCACGTGATCAGGGCATGCGCAGACATGTGATCAGCGGATGATAGCCACGTGATCAGTGCATGATCAGTCACGAAATCAGTGCATTATAGCCACGAGATCAGTGCATGCACAGTCATGTGATAAGTCGATGATATCGAAGTGATCAGTGCTTGATCAGTTACCTGATCAGTGCATAATAGCCAGGTGATCAGTGCATGATCAGTCACGTGATCAGTGCATTATCAGTCACGTGATCAGTGTATGATCAGCCACGTGATTAGTGCTAGATCAGCCACGTGATCAGTGCATGCGCAGACATGTGATCAGTGGATGATAGCCACGTCATCAGTGCATCATCAGTTACCTGATCAGTTTATGATCAGCCACGTCATCAGTGCATGATATCCAGGTGATCTGTTCACAATCAGTCACGTGACAGTGCATACACAGTCACGTGATCCGTGCATGATAGGTATGAGATCAGTGCATGATCAGTCACGTGATCTGTGCATGACAGCCACGTGATCAGTGCATGATCAGGCATGTGATCAGTGCATGATAAGGCATGAGAGCAGTACCTGACCATCCAGTGATCAGGGCATGCACAGACATGTGATCAATGGATGATAGCCAGGTGATCAGTGCATGATCAGTCACGTAATCCGTGCATGATAGCCACGTGAACAGTGCATGCTCAGTCACGTAATCAGGAGCTGCTGAGCTGCGTGTTTCCTGTCTGCTCATGTGCTTGACAATTGCCAGCTGAGCTTCGGGATTCCTGCCTGCTCATTTGCTTGATAATTGCCAGCTGAGCTGCGTGACTCCTGCCTGCTCATCAGCTTGATAATTGCCAGCTGAGCTGCGTGATTCCTGGCTTCTCATCTGCTTGATAATTGCCAGCTGAGCTTTGTGATTCATGCCTGTTCATCTGCTTGACAATTGCCAGCTGAGCTGCGTGATACCTGTGTGCTCATCTGCTTGATTATTGCTAGCTCAGCTGAGTGATTCCTGCCTGCTCATCCGCTTGACAATTGTCAGCTGAGCCGTGTGATTCCTGCATGCTCAGCTGCTTAATTATTGCCAGCTGAGCAGCATGCTTCATCACAGCTGAAGTCCAGGATTATTGCCTGCTGATTGCGTGATTCGTGCCTGTTTAGCTCTTTGAATATTGCCTCCTGATGCACATCATCAGTGTATGATAGCCATGTGATCAGTGCATGATTAGTCATGTGAGCAGTGTATGATCAGCCACGTAATCAGTACACGATAGCCATGTGATCAGTGCATGTTAGCCACCTAATCAGTGCATGATCAGTCAAGTTATCAGTGTATTATCAGCCACGTGATCAGTGCATGATCAGCCACGTGATCAGTGCATGATAGCCACGTGATCGGTGCATGATCAGTCACGTGGTCAGTGTATGATCAGCCACATGATCAGTGCATGTGCCGTCACGAGACCAGTGTATGTTCAGCCACGTGGTCAGTGCATGAAAGCCACATGATCAGTGCATGAGAGGCAGGTGATCAGTGCATGATCAGTCACTTGATCAGTGTAAGATCAGCCACGTGATCAGGGCATGATAGCCACCTGACCAGTGCATGATATCCACGTGATCAGTGCATCATCACTCAGGTGATCAGTGTATGATCATCCACATCATCAGTGCATGCGCAGTCACGTGATCAGTGCATGATAGCCTCGTGATCAGTGTATGATTAGTCACCTGGTCAGTGCATGATCAGGAACTTTATCAGTGCATGATCAGTCAAATGATCAGTGCATGATCAGGCACGTGATCAGTGTATGATCAGCCAGGTGAACGGTGCATGCTGAGTCACGTGATCAGCGCCTACTGAGCTGCATGATTCCTGTCTGCTCAGCTGATTGACAACTGCCTGCTGCTTGTGTGATTGCTGCCGGCTCAGCTCCTTGATTGTTGCCTCCTGAGGCATATCATCAGTGCATGATAGCCACGTGATCCGTGCATGATCAGTCACCTGATCAGTGCATGATCAGTCACGTGATCAGTGTATGATCAGCCACATGATCAGGGCATGATAGCCACCGGATCAGTGCATGATAGCCAGGTGATCAGGGCATGATCAGTCCCGTGACCTGTGCATCCGCAGTGACGTGATCAGTGAATGATAGCCACGTGATCAGCGCATGATCAGTCCCGTGATCAGTGTATGATCAGCCACGTGATCAATGCATGTGCAGTCACGTGATCAATGCATGACAGCGACGTGATCAGTGCATGATCCATCACGTGATCAGTGTACGATCAGCCACGTGATTAGTGCATGATCAGCCACGTGATCAGTGCATGATCAGTCACGTGGTCAGTGCATGTTCAGCCAAGTGATCAGTGCATGATAGCCAAGTGATCAGCGCATGATAATTTTCGTGATGAGTGTATGATCAGCCACGTCATCAGTGCATGATAGCCACATGATCACTTCACGATCAGTCACGTTATCAGTGCATGCACAGTCACGTGATCAGTGCAAGATCTGTCATGTGGTCAGTTTATGATCAACCACGTGATCATTGCATGGCAAGTTACATGATAATTGTATGATAGCGAAGTGCTCAGTGCATGATCAGTCTTGTGATCAGGGCATGATAGGCACGTGATCAGTGCATGATAAGCCACGTGATCAGTACCTGACCATCCACGTGATCAGTGCATGCGCAGACATGTGATCAGTGGATGATAGCCATGTCATCAGTGCATCATCAGTTACGTGATCAGTTTATGACCAGCCACGTTATCAGTGCATGATATCCACGTGATCAGTTCACAATCAGTCACGTGACAGTGCATGCACAGTCACGTGATCAGTGCATGATAGCTATGAGATCAGTGCATGATCAGTCACGTGATCAGTGCATGACAGCCACGTGATCAGTGCATGATCAGGCATGTGATCAGTGCATGATAAGGCATGTGAGCAGTACCTGACCATCCACGTGATCAGGGCATGCACAGACATGTGATCAATGGATGATAGCCAGGTGATCAGTGCATGATCAGTCACGTAATCAGTGCATGATAGCCACGTGAACAGTGCATGCTCAGTCACGTAATCAGGAGCTGCTGAGCTGCGTGTTTCCTGTCTGCTCATGTGCTTGACAATTGCCAGCTGAGCTTCGGGATTCCTGCCTGCTCATTTGCTTGATAATTGCCAGCTGAGCTGCGTGACTCCTGCCTGCTCATCAGCTTGATAATTGCCAGCTGAGCTGCGTGATTCCTGGCTTCTCATCTGCTTGATAATTGCCAGCTGAGCTTTGTGATTCATGCCTGTTCATCTGCTTGACAATTGCCAGCTGAGCTGCGTGATACCTGTGTGCTCATCTGCTTGATTATTGCTAGCTCAGCTGAGTGATTCCTGCCTGCTCATCCGCTTGACAATTGTCAGCTGAGCCGTGTGATTCCTGCCTGCTCAGCTGCTTGATTATTGCCAGCTGAGCAGCATGCTTCATCACAGCTGAAGTCCAGGATTATTGCCTGCTGATTGCGTGATTCGTGCCTGTTTAGCTCTTTGAATATTGCCTCCTGATGCACATCATCAGTGTATGATAGCCATGTGATCAGTGCATGATTAGTCATGTGAGCAGTGTATGATCAGCCACGTAATCAGTACACGATAGCCATGTGATCAGTGCATGTTAGCCACCTAATCAGTGCATGATCAGTCAAGTTATCAGTGTATTATCAGCCACGTTCAGTGCATGATCAGCCACGTGCAGTGCATGATAGCCACGTGATCGGTGCATGATCAGTCACGTGGTCAGTGTATGATCAGCCACATGATCAGTGCATGTGCCGTCACGAGACCAGTGTATGTTCAGCACGTGGTCAGTGCATGAAAGCCACATGATCAGTGCATGAGAGGCAGGTGATCAGTGCATGATCAGTCACTTGATCAGTGTAAGATCAGCCACGTGATCAGGGCATGATAGCCACCTGACCAGTGCATGATATCCACGTGATCAGTGCATCATCACTCAGGTGATCAGTGTATGATCATCCACATCATCAGTGCATGCGCAGTCACGTGATCAGTGCATGATAGCCTCGTGATCAGTGTATGATTAGTCACCTGGTCAGTGCATGATCAGGAACTTTATCAGTGCATGATCAGTCAAATGATCAGTGCATGATCAGGCACGTGATCAGTGTATGATCAGCCAGGTGAACGGTGCATGCTGAGTCACGTGATCAGCGCCTACTGAGCTGCATGATTCCTGTCTGCTCAGCTGATTGACAACTGCCTGCTGCTTGTGTGATTGCTGCCGGCTCAGCTCCTTGATTGTTGCCTCCTGAGGCATATCATCAGTGCATGATAGCCACGTGATCCGTGCATGATCAGTCACCTGATCAGTGCATGATCAGTCACGTGATCAGTGTATGATCAGCCACATGATCAGGGCATGATAGCCACCGGATCAGTGCATGATAGCCAGGTGATCAGGGCATGATCAGTCCCGTGACCTGTGCATCCGCAGTGACGTGATCAGTGAATGATAGCCACGTGATCAGCGCATGATCAGTCCCGTGATCAGTGTATGATCAGCCACGTGATCAATGCATGTGCAGTCACGTGATCAATGCATGACAGCGACGTGATCAGTGCATGATCCATCACGTGATCAGTGTACGATCAGCCACGTGATTAGTGCATGATCAGCCACGTGATCAGTGCATGATCAGTCACGTGGTCAGTGCATGTTCAGCCAAGTGATCAGTGCATGATAGCCAAGTGATCAGCGCATGATAATTTTCGTGATGAGTGTATGATCAGCCACGTCATCAGTGCATGATAGCCACATGATCACTTCACGATCAGTCACGTTATCAGTGCATGCACAGTCACGTGATCAGTGCAAGATCTGTCATGTGGTCAGTTTATGATCAACCACGTGATCATTGCATGGCAAGTTACATGATAATTGTATGATAGCGAAGTGCTCAGTGCATGATCAGTCTTGTGATCAGGGCATGATAGGCACGTGATCAGTGCATGATAAGCCACGTGATCAGTACCTGACCATCCACGTGATCAGTGCATGCGCAGACATGTGATCAGTGGATGATAGCCATGTCATCAGTGCATCATCAGTTACGTGATCAGTTTATGACCAGCCACGTTATCAGTGCATGATATCCACGTGATCAGTTCACAATCAGTCACGTGACAGTGCATGCACAGTCACGTGATCAGTGCATGATAGCTATGAGATCAGTGCATGATCAGTCACGTGATCAGTGCATGACAGCCACGTGATCAGTGCATGATCAGGCATGTGATCAGTGCATGATAAGGCATGTGAGCAGTACCTGACCATCCACGTGATCAGGGCATGCACAGACATGTGATCAATGGATGATAGCCAGGTGATCAGTGCATGATCAGTCACGTAATCCGTGCATGATAGCCACGTGAACAGTGCATGCTCAGTCACGTAATCAGGAGCTGCTGAGCTGCGTGTTTCCTGTCTGCTCATGTGCTTGACAATTGCCAGCTGAGCTTCGGATTCCTGCCTGCTCATTTGCTTGATAATTGCCAGCTGAGCTGCGTGACTCCTGCCTGCTCATCAGCTTGATAATTGCCAGCTGAGCTGCGTGATTCCTGGCTTCTCATCTGCTTGATAATTGCCAGCTGAGCTTTGTGATTCATGCCTGTTCATCTGCTTGACAATTGCCAGCTGAGCTGCGTGATACCTGTGTGCTCATCTGCTTGATTATTGCTAGCAGCTGAGTGATTCCTGCCTGCTCATCCGCTTGACAATTGTCAGCTGAGCCGTGTGATTCCTGCCTGCTCAGCTGCTTGATTATTGCCAGCTGAGCAGCATGCTTCATCACAGCTGAAGTCCAGGATTATTGCCTGCTGATTGCGTGATTCGTGCCTGTTTAGCTCTTTGAATATTGCCTCCTGATGCACATCATCAGTGTATGATAGCCATGTGATCAGTGCATGATTAGTCATGTGAGCAGTGTATGATCAGCCACGTAATCAGTACACGATAGCCATGTGATCAGTGCATGTTAGCCACCTAATCAGTGCATGATCAGTCAAGTTATCAGTGTATTATCAGCCACGTGATCAGTGCATGATAGCCACGTGATCGGTGCATGATCAGTCACGTGGTCAGTGTATGATCAGCCACATGATCAGTGCATGTGCCGTCACGAGACCAGTGTATGTTCAGCACGTGGTCAGTGCATGAAAGCCACATGATCAGTGCATGAGAGGCAGGTGATCAGTGCATGATCAGTCACTTGATCAGTGTAAGATCAGCCACGTGATCAGGGCATGATAGCACCTGACCAGTGCATGATATCCACGTGATCAGTGCATCATCACTCAGGTGATCAGTGTATGATCATCCACATCATCAGTGCATGCGCAGTCACGTGATCAGTGCATGATAGCCACGTGATCAGTGCATGATAGTCACCTGGTCAGTGCATGATCAGGAACTTTATCAGTGCATGATCAGTCAAATGATCAGTGCATGATCAGCCAAATGATCAGTGCATGATCAGGCACGTGATCAGTGTATGATCAGCCACGTGAACGGTGCATGCTGAGTCACGTGATCAGCGCCTACTGAGCTGCATGATTCCTGTCTGCTCAGCTGATTGACAACTGCCTGCTGCTTGTGTGATTGCTGCCGGCTCAGCTCTTTGATTGTTGCCTCCTGAGGCACTTCATCAGTGCATGATAGCCACGTGATCAGTGCGTGATCAGTCAGCTGATCAGTGCATTATCAGTCACGTGATCAGTGTATGATCAGACACATGATCAGGGCATGATAGCCACGTGAGCAGTTCACGATCAGACCCGTGAACAGTGCCTGCACAGTCACATGATCAGTGCAAGATCTGACACGTGATCAATGTATTGTCAACTACATGATCATTGCAAGCCCAGTTACGTGATAAGTGCATGATAGCGAAGTGATCAGTGCATGATCAGTCACGTTATCTGTGCATGATCTGTCACATGATCACTGTATGATCATCCAATTTTCAGTGCATGCGCAGTGATGTGTTCAGGAATGATAGACACGTGATCAGTGCATGGTCAGTCACGTGATAAGTGTACGATCAGCCACGTGATCATAGCATGATAGCCACGTGATCAGGGCATGATAGCCATGTGATCAGTACATGATCAGCCACGTGATCAGAGCACGATAGCCAAGTGATCAGTGCATGATCAGGCACGAAATCAGTGCATTATAGCCACGAGATCAGTGCATGCACAGTCATGTGATAAGTGGATGATAGCGAAGTGATCAGTGCTTGATCAGTTCCTGATCAGTGCATAATAGCCAGGTGATCAGTGCATGATAATTTTCGTGAGGAGTGTATGATCAGCCACGTGATCAGTGCATGATAGTCACATGATCACCTCACGATCAGTCACGTTATCAGTGCATGCACAGTCACGTGATCAGTGCAAGATCTGTCATGTGGTCAGTTTATGATCAACCACGTAATCATTGCATGGCAAGTTACATGAATAAGTGTATGATAGCGAAGTGCTCAGTGCATGAACAGTCTCGTGATCAGTGCATGATAGCCACGTGATCAGTGCATGATCAGTCACATGATCAGTGCATGATCAATCACGTGATCAGTGTATGATCAGCCACGTGATTAGTGCATAATCAGCCACGTGATCAGGGCATGATCAGCAACGTGATCAGAACACACCATCCATGTGATCAGTGCATGATAAGACACGTGATAAGGGCATGATAAGTTACGTGATCAGTGTATGATCAGCCACGTGATCAGAGCATGATAGCCAGTGATCAGTGCATGATCAGGCACGAAATCAGTGCATTATAGCCACGAGATCAGTGCATGCACAGTCATGTGATAAGTGGATGATAGCGAAGTGATCAGTGCTTGATCAGTTCCTGATGAGTGCATAATAGCCAGGTGATCAGTGCATGATCAGTCACGTGATCAGTGCATTATCAGTCACGTGATCAGTAATGATCAGCCACGTGATTAGTGCTAGATCAGCCACGTGATCAGTGCATGCGCAGACATGTGATCAGCGGATGATAGCCACGTCATCAGTGCATCATCAGTTACGTGATCAGTTTATGATCAGCACGTCATCAGTGCATGATATCCACGTGATCAGTTCACAATCAGTCACGTGACAGTGCATGCACAGTCACGTGATCCAGTGCAATGATAGCTATGAGATCAGTGCATGATCAGTCACGTGATCAGTGCATGACAGCCACGTGATCAGTGCATGATCAGGCATGTGATCAGTGCATGATAAGGCATGTGAGCAGTACCTGACCATCCACGTGATCAGGGCATGCACAGACATGTGATCAATGGATGATAGCCAGGTGATCAGTGCATGATCAGTCACGTAATCCGTGCATGATAGCCACGTGAACAGTGCATGCTCAGTCACGTAATCAGGAGCTGCTGAGCTGCGTGTTTCCTGTCTGCTCATGTGCTTGACAATTGCCAGCTGAGCTTCGGGATTCCTGCCTGCTCATTTGCTTGATAATTTGCCAGCTGAGCTGCGTGAACTCTGCCTGTCATCAGCTTGATAATTGCCAGCTGAGCTCGTGATTCCTGGCTTCTCATCTGCTTGATAATTGCAGCTGAGCTTTGTGATTCATGGCCTGCTCATCTGCTTGACAATTGCAGCTGAGCTGCGTGATACATGCCTGTTATCTGCTTGACAATTGCCAGCTGAGCTGCGTGATACCTGTGTGCTCATCTGCTTGATTATTGCTAGCTCAGCTGAGTGATTCCTGCCTGCTCATCCGCTTGACAATTGTCAGCTGAGCCGTGTGATTCTGCCTGCTCAGCTGCTTGATTTGCCAGCTGAGCAGCATGCTTCTACAGCTGAAGTCCAGGATATTGCCTGCTGATTGCGTGATTCGTGCTGTTTAGCTTTTGAATATTGCCTCCTGATGCACATCATCAGTGTATGATAGCATGTGATCAGTGCATGATTAGTCATGTGAGCAGTGTATGATCAGCCACGTAATCAGTACACGATAGCCATGTGATCAGTGCATGTTAGCCAACATTATCAGTCATGATCAGTCCAGTTATCAGTGTATTATCAGCCACGTGATCAGTGCATGATCAAATGATAGCCACGTGATGGTGCATGATCAGTCACGTGGTCAGTGTATGATCAGCCACATGATCAGTGCATGTGCGTCACGAGACCAGTGTATGTTCAGCACGTGGTCATGCATGAAAGCCAATGATCAGTGCATGAGAGGCAGGTGATCAGTGCATGATCAGTCACTTGATCAGTGTAAGATCAGCCACGTGATCAGGGCATGATAGCCACCTGACCAGTGCATGATATCCACGTGATCAGTGCATCATCACTCAGTGATCAGTGTATGATCATCCACATCATCAGTGCATGCGCAGTCACGTGATCAGTGCATGATAGCCACGTGATCAGTGTATGA
>NW_020191474.1:0-31023 GCF_002263795.3 Bos taurus
GCATGATCAGTCACGTGACCAGTACATGGTTGCTACCTAATCATTGCATGATCAGCCACGTGAGCAGAGCATGATAGCCACGTGATCAAGTGCATGATCAGTCACGTGGCCAGTATATTGGTAGCTAAGTGACCATTCCACATTGAACCAGCCACGTGAGCAGTGCATGATAGGAGCCACGTGATGTGTTGCATGATCAGCTTTACCGTGAGGCAGAGTATGATTCAGCCACAGTGATCAGCTGCATGAGTGCCGACGTGATCAGTGCATGATATGTCACGTGACAGGTGTGTGATCAGCCACGTGAACAGTTGCATATCAGCGCCACGGTCCATCATGTGGCAGCATGAGAGCCTGATACGTGTATCAGTTGCATGATTCAGTTTGAGCGTGAGGCAAGTGTATGTCACCACGTGATCAGTGATGGTCAGACACGTGAACAGTGTATGATCAGCCATGTGATCAGTGCATGATATCCAAGTGATCAGTGCATGATCAATTACGTGATCAGTGCATGATCAGTCATGTGACCAGTACATGGTAAGCTTGCGCTGATCATTGCATGATCAGCCACAGAAGCAGTGCATGATAGCCACGTGATCAGTGCATGATGAAGACGTGATCAGTGCATGATCAGTCATGGGATCAGTGCATGATCAGCCACACGATCAGTGCATGGGCATTCATGTGATCAGTGCATGACATAGACGTGATCACTGCATGGATCAGTCTCGTGATCAGTGCATGATACACGTGATCAGTCATGATCAAATTACGTGATCAGTGCATGTTCAGTCACGTCACCAGTGTATGATCAGCCACGTGATCATTCATGTTTAGTCAAATGATCTGTACATGATCAGTCACGTGATACGTGTGTGATTGGCCACGTGATCAGTGCCTGATGAGCCACATGATCAGTGCATGATCAGCCACGTGATCAGTGCATGATATCCAAGTGATCAGTGCATGATCAATCAGGTGATCAGTGCATGATCAGTCATGTGACCGTACATGGTAGCTGCGTGATCATTGCATGATCAGCCACATGAGCAGTGCATGATAGCCACGTGATCAGTGCATGATAAGCCACGTGATCAGTGCATGATCAGTCATGGATCAGTGCATGATCAGCCACACGATCAGTGCATGGGCATTCATGTGATCAGTGCATGACATAGACGTGATCACTGCATGATCAGTCACGTGATCAGTGCATGATAGCCACGTGATCAGTCATGATCAATTACGTATCAGTGCATGTTCAGTCACGTCACCAGTGTATGATCAGCCACGTGTCACTTCATGTTTAGTCAAATGATCTGTACATGATCAGTCACGTGATACGTGTTGTGATTGCCACGTGATCAGTGCCTGATGAGCCACATGATCAGTGCATGATCAGCCACGTGATCAGTGCATGATATCCAAGTGATCAGTTCATGATCAGTACACGTGATCAGTGCTGATCGTCACGTGATCTGTTGCATGATAGCTCACGTGATCAGTGCATGAATCAATATTACGTGATCAGTGCATGATCAGTCACGTGACCAGTACATGGTAGCTATGTGATCATCGCATGATCAGCCACGTGAACAGTGCATGATAGCCACGTGATCAGTGCATTGTCAGTTTCGGGAGCAGAGTATGATCAGCCACTTGATCAGTGCATGATAGTCACGTGATCACTGCATGATGTGTCACATGATCAGTGTATGATCATCCACGTGTTCATGTGCATGATAGCTAGTGATCAGTGCATGATAAGTCACGTGATCAGTGCATGATCAGTCACGTGATACGTGTGTGATCAGCCACGTGATCAGCTGCCATGATAAATCAGTGCATGAGACCATGTGATCATGCATGATAGCCACGTGATGTGTGCATGATCAGTTACGTGAGCAGAGTATGATCAGCCACGTGATCCCTCCATGATTAGTCAAATGATCTGTACACGATCAGTCACGTGATACGTTGTGATCAGCCACGTGATCAGTGCGTGTATGAGCCACGTGATCAGTGCAGGATCAATTACGTGATCAGTTGCAGGATCAGTCACCGTGACCAGTACATATAGCTACGTGATCATTGCATGATCAGCTACGTGATCAGATGCATGATAGCCACGTGATCAGTGCATGATCAGTCCACGTGACCAGTGTATGATCAGCCCACGTGATCAGTGCATGATCAGCACATGATCAGTGCATGATCAATTACGTGATCAGTGCATGATCAGTAACGTGACCAGTACATGTTAGCTAAGTGATCATTGCATGATCAGCCACGTGAGCCCAAGCATGATAGCCACGAGACCAGTGCATGAACAGTCACGGGATCAGTGCATGTCAGTCACGTGAACAGTGCATGATAAGTCACCTGATCAGTGCATGATCAATTACGTGATCAGTGCATGATCAGTCACGTGACCAGTACATGGTAGCTATGTGATCATTGCATGAACAGCCACGTGATCAGTGCATGATAGCCAGTTGATCAGTGCATGATAGTCACGTGATCAGTGCATGATCAGTCACGTGATACGTGTGTGATCAGCCACGTGATCAGTGCATGATATCAGTGCATGATAGCCACGTGATCAGTGCATGATAGCCACGTGATGTGTGCATGATCAGTTACGTGAGCAGAGTATGATCAGCCACGTGATCACTTCATGATTAGTCAAATGATCTGTACACGATCAGTCACGTGATACGTTGTGGTCAGCCACGTGATCAGTGCATGATAGCCACGTGATCAGTGCATGATCCGTCACGAGATACGTGTGTGATCAGCCACGTGATCAGTGCATGATATCCACGTGATCAGTGCAGGATAGCCACATGATCACTTCATGATTAGTCAAATGATCTGTACATGATCAGTCACGTGATACGTGTGTGATTGGCCACGTGATCAGTGCGTGATGAGCCACGTGATCAGTGCATTATCAACCACGTGATCAGTGCATGATATCCACGTGATCAGTGTATGATCAGCCACGTGATCAGTGCATGATAGCCACGTGATCACTTCATGATTAGTCAAATGATCTGTACATGATCAGTCACGTGATACATGTGTGATTGGCCACGTGATCAGTGCGTGATGAGCCACTTGATCAGTGCATGATAGCCTCGTGATCACTGCATGACCAGGGCACGTGATCAGTGTATGATCAGCCACGTGATCAGTGCATGATAGCCACGTGAATCAGTGCATGATAAGCCACGTGATCAGTGCATGATCAGTCATGGGATCAGTGCATGATCAGCCACACGATCAGTGCATGGGCATTCATGTGATCAGTGCATGACATAGACGTGATCACTGCATGATCAGTCACGTGATCAGTGCATGATAGCCACGTGATCAGTCATGATCAATTACGTGATCAGTGCATGTTCCAGTCACGTCACCAGTGTATGATCAGCCACGTGATCACTTCATGTTTAGTCAAATGATCTGTACATGATCAGTCACGTGATACGTGTGTGATTGGCCACGTGATCAGTGCCTGATGAGCCACATGATCAGTGCATGATCAGCCACGTGATCAGTGCATGATATCCAAGTGATCAGTGCATGATCAGTCACGTGATCAGTGCATGATCAGTCACGTGATCTGTGCATGATAGCCACGTGATCAGTGCATGATCAATTACGTGATCAGTGCATGATCACTCACGTGACCAGTACATGGTAGCTATGTGATCATCGCATGATCAGCCACGTGAACAGTGCATGATAGCCACGTGATCAGTGCATTGTCAGTTTCGGGAGCAGAGTATGATCAGCCACTTGATCAGTGCATGATAGTCACGTGATCACTGCATGATGTGTCACATGATCAGTGTATGATCATCCACGTGTTCAGTGCATGATAGCTAGGTGATCAGTGCATGATAATCACGTGATCAGTGCATGATCAGTCACGTGATACGTGTGTGATCAGCCACGTGATCAGTGCATGATATCAGTGCATGATAGCCATGTGATCAGTGCATGATAGCCACGTGATGTGTGCATGATCAGTTACGTGAGCAGAGTATGATCAGCCACGTGATCCCTTCATGATTAGTCAAATGATCTGTACACGATCAGTCACGTGATACGTTGTGATCAGCCACGTGATCAGTGCGTGATGAGCCACGTGATCAGTGCAGGATCAATTACGTGATCAGTGCAGGATCAGTCACGTGACCAGTACATTATAGCTACGTGATCATTGCATGATCAGCTACGTGATCAGTGCATGATAGCCACGTGATCAGTGCATGATCAGTCACGTGACCAGTGTATGATCAGCCACGTGATCAGTGCATGATCAGCCACATGATCAGTGCATGATCAATTACGTGATCAGTGCATGATCAGTTACGTGACCAGTACATGTTAGCTAAGTGATCATTGCATGATCAGCCACGTGAGCCAAGCATGATAGCCACGAGACCAGTGCATGAACAGTCACGGGATCAGTGCATGTCAGTCACGTGAACAGTGCATGATAAGTCACCTGATCAGTGCATGATCAATTACGTGATCAGTGCATGATCAGTCACGTGACCAGTACATGGTAGCTATGTGATCATTGCATGAACAGCCACGTGATCAGTGCATGATAGCCAGTTGATCAGTGCATGATAGTCACGTGATCAGTGCATGATCAGTCACGTGATACGTGTGTGATCAGCCACGTGATCAGTGCATGATATCAGTGCATGATAGCCACGTGATCAGTGCATGATAGCCACGTGATGTGTGCATGATCAGTTACGTGAGCAGAGTATGATCAGCCACGTGATCACTTCATGATTAGTCAAATGATCTGTACACGATCAGTCACGTGATACGTTGTGGTCAGCCACGTGATCAGTGCATGATAGCCACGTGATCAGTGCATGATCCGTCACGAGATACGTGTGTGATCAGCCACGTGATCAGTGCATGATATCCACGTGATCAGTGCAGGATAGCCACATGATCACTTCATGATTAGTCAAATGATCTGTACATGATCAGTCACGTGATACGTGTGTGATTGGCCACGTGATCAGTGCGTGATGAGCCACGTGATCAGTGCATTATCAACCACGTGATCAGTGCATGATATCCACGTGATCAGTGTATGATCAGCCACGTGATCAGTGCATGATAGCCACGTGATCACTTCATGATTAGTCAAATGATCTGTACATGATCAGTCACGTGATACGTGTGTGATTGGCCACGTGATCAGTGCGTGATGAGCCACTTGATCAGTGCATGATAGCCTCGTGATCACTGCATGACCAGGCACGTGATCAGTGTATGATCAGCCACGTGATCAGTGCATGATAGCCACGTGATCAGTGCATGACATAGACGTGATCACTGCATGATCAGTCACGTGATCAGTGCATGATAGCCACGTGATCAGTCATGATCAATTACGTGATCAGTGCATGTTCAGTCACGTCACCAGTGTATGATCAGCCACGTGATCACTTCATGTTTAGTCAAATGATCTGTGCATGATCAGTCACGTGATACGTGTGTGATTGGCCACGTGATCAGTGCCTGATGAGCCACATGATCAGTGCATGATCAGCCACGTGATCAGTGCATGATATCCAAGTGATCAGTGCATGATCAGTCACGTGATCAGTGCATGATCAGTCACGTGATCTGTGCATGATAGCCACGTGATCAGTGCATGATCAATTACGTGATCAGTGCATGATCAGTCACGTGACCAGTACATGGTAGCTATGTGATCATCGCATGATCAGCCACGTGAACAGTGCATGATAGCCACGTGATCAGTGCATTGTCAGTTTCGGGAGCAGAGTATGATCAGCCACTTGATCAGTGCATGATAGTCACGTGATCACTGCATGATGTGTCACATGATCAGTGTATGATCATCCACGTGTTCAGTGCATGATAGCTAGGTGATCAGTGCATGATAATCACGTGATCAGTGCATGATCAGTCACGTGATAAGTGTGTGATCAGCCACGTGATCAGTGCATGATATCAGTGCATGATAGCCATGTGATCAGTGCATGATAGCCACGTGATGTGTGCATGATCAGTTACGTGAGCAGAGTATGATCAGCCACGTGATCCCTTCATGATTAGTCAAATGATCTGTACACGATCAGTCACGTGATACGTTGTGATCAGCCACGTGATCAGTGCATGATGAGCCACGTGATCAGTGCAGGATCAATTACGTGATCAGTGCAGGATCAGTCACGTGACCAGTACATTATAGCTACGTGATCATTGCATGATCAGCTACGTGATCAGTGCATGATAGCCACGTGATCAGTGCATGATCAGTCACGTGACCAGTGTATGATCAGCCACGTGATCAGTGCATGATCAGCCACATGATCAGTGCATGATCAATTACGTGATCAGTGCATGATCAGTTACGTGACCAGTACATGTTAGCTAAGTGATCATTGCATGATCAGCCACGTGAGCCAAGCATGATAGCCACGAGACCAGTGCATGAACAGTCACGGGATCAGTGCATGTCAGTCACGTGAACAGTGCATGATAAGTCACCTGATCAGTGCATGATCAATTACGTGATCAGTGCATGATCAGTCACGTGACCAGTACATGGTAGCTATGTGATCATTGCATGAACAGCCACGTGATCAGTGCATGATAGCCAGTTGATCAGTGCATGATAGTCACGTGATCAGTGCATGATCAGTCACGTGATACGTGTGTGATCAGCCACGTGATCAGTGCATGATATCAGTGCATGATAGCCACGTGATCAGTGCATGATAGCCACGTGATGTGTGCATGATCAGTTACGTGAGCAGAGTATGATCAGCCACGTGATCACTTCATGATTAGTCAAATGATCTGTACACGATCAGTCACGTGATACGTTGTGGTCAGCCACGTGATCAGTGCATGATAGCCACGTGATCAGTGCATGATCCGTCACGAGATACGTGTGTGATCAGCCACGTGATCAGTGCATGATATCCACGTGATCAGTGCAGGATAGCCACATGATCACTTCATGATTAGTCAAATGATCTGTACATGATCAGTCACGTGATACGTGTGTGATTGGCCACGTGATCAGTGCGTGATGAGCCACGTGATCAGTGCATTATCAACCACGTGATCAGTGCATGATATCCACGTGATCAGTGTATGATCAGCCACGTGATCAGTGCATGATAGCCACGTGATCACTTCATGATTAGTCAAATGATCTGTACATGATCAGTCACGTGATACGTGTGTGATTGGCCACGTGATCAGTGCGTGATGAGCCACTTGATCAGTGCATGATAGCCTCGTGATCACTGCATGACCAGGCACGTGATCAGTGTATGATCAGCCACGTGATCAGTGCATGATAGCCACGTGATCAGTGCATGATAGCCACGTGATCAGTGCATGATCAGTCACGAGATACGTGTGTGATCAGCCACGTGATCAGTACATGATATCCACGTTATCAGTGCAGGATAGCCACGTGTTCACTTCATGATTAGTCAAATGAACTGTACATGATCAGTCACGTGATACGTGTGTGATCGGCCACGTGATCAGTGCGTGATGAGCCACGTGATCAGTGCATGACCAGGCACGTGATCAGTGCATGAAATCGAAGTGATCAGTGCAGGATAGTCACGTGAAAAGTGCATGATCAGTCACGTGATGAGTGCATGATCAGTTTCGGGAGCAGAGTATTATCAGCCACTTGATCAGTGCATGATAGCCACGTGATCACTGCATGATCTGTCACATGATCAGTGTATGATCATCCACGTGATCAGTACATGAGCAGTCATGTGATCAGTGCATGATATAGACGTGATCAGTGCATGATCAGCCACGTGATCAGTGCATGATCAGTCACGGGATCAGTTCATGATCAGCCATGCGATCAGTGCATGGGCAGTCATGTGATCAGTGCATGATCAGTCTCGTGATCAGTGTATGATCAAACTCGTGATCAGTGCACGATAGCCAGGTAATGAAAGCATGATAGCCAGATGATCAGTGCATTATCAGTCACGTGATCAGTGTATGATCAGCCAAGTAATCAGTGCATGAGAGCCAACTGATCATTGCATGATCAGTCACGGTGATCAGTGCATGATCAATTACGTGATCAGTGCATGATCAGTCATGTGACCAGTACATGGTAGCTGCGTGATCATTGCATGATCAGCCTCGTGAGCAGTGCATGATAGCCAGGTGATCAGTGCATGATCAGCCACGTGATCAGTGCATGATCAGTCACGTGATCAGTGCATGATCAGTCATGTGACCAGTACATGGTAGCTGCGTGATCATTGCATGATCAGTCACGTGAGTAGTGCATGATAGCCACGTGATCAGTTCATGATCAGCCACGTGATCAGTGCATGATGAGCCACGTGATCAGTGCAGGATCAATTACGTGATCAGTGCATGATCAGTCACGTGACCAGTACATGGTTGCTACCTAATCATTGCATGATCAGCCACGTGAGCAGAGCATGATAGCCACGTGATCAGTGCATGATCAGTCACGTGGCCAGTATATGGTAGCTAAGTGACCATTGCATGACCAGCCACGTGAGCAGTGCATGATAGCCACGTGATGTGTGCATGATCAGTTACGTGAGCAGAGTATGATCAGCCAAGTGATCAGTGCATGAGTGCCAAGTGATCAGTGCATGATCAGTCACGTGACAGGTGTGTGATCAGCCACGTGAACAGTGCATGTTCAGCCACGTGATCAGTGCATGATAGCCATGTGATCAGTGCATGATCAGTTACGTGAGCAGTGTATGATCAGCCACGTGATCAGTGCATGGTCAGACACGTGAACAGTGTATGATCAGCCATGTGATCAGTGCATGATATCCAAGTGATCAGTGCATGATCAATCAGGTGATCAGTGCATGATCAGTCATGTGACCAGTACATGGTAGCTGCGTGATCATTGCATGATCAGCCACATGAGCAGTGCATGATAGCCACGTGATCAGTGCATGATAAGCCACGTGATCAGTGCATGATCAGTCATGGGATCAGTGCATGATCAGCCACACGATCAGTGCATGGGCATTTCATGTGATCAGTGCATGACATAGACGTGATCACTGCATGATCAGTCTCGTGATCAGTGTGTGATCAACCGCATGATCAGTGCACGATAGCCAGGTAATGAAAGCATGATAGCCAGATGATCAGTGCATTATCAGTCACGTGATCAGTGTATGATCAGCCAAGTAATGAGTGCATGAGAGCCAACTGATCATTGCATGATCAGTCACGTGATCAGTGCATGATCAATTACGTGATAAGTGCATGATCAGTCATGTGACCAGTACATGGTAGCTGCGTGATCATTGCATGATCAGCCACGTGAGCAGTGCCTGATAGCCAGGTGATCAGTGCATGATAAGCCACGTGATCAGTGCATGATCAGTCACATGATCAGTGCATGATCAGTCACGTGATCAGGACATGGTAGCTACGTGATCATTGCAGGATCAGCCACGTGAGCCGTGCATGATAGCCACGTGATCAGTGCATGATCAGTCACGTGAGCAGTACATGGGAGCTACGTGATCATTGCCTGATCAACCACGTGAGCCCTGCATGATAGCCACGAGAACAGTGCATGATCAGGTCACCTGATCAGTGCATGATCAATTACGTGATCAGTGCATGATCACTCACGTGACCAGTACATGGTAGCTATGTGATCATCGCATGATCAGCCACGTGAGCAGTGCATGATAGCCACGTGATCAGTGCATTGTCAGTTTCGGGAGCAGAGTATGATCAGCCACTTGATCAGTGCATGATAGTCACGTGATCACTGCATGATGTGTCACATGATCAGTGTATGATCATCCACGTGTTCAGTGCATGGGCAGTCATGTGATCAGTGCATGATATAGATGTGATCAGTGCATGATCAGTCTCGTGATCAGTGTATGATCAACCACGCGATCAGTGCATGATAGCCAGGTAATGAGTGCATGATAGCCAGATGATCAGTGCATTATCAGTCACGTGATCAGTGTATGATCAGCCAAGTAATCAGTGCATGAGAGCCAACTGATAAGTGCATGACCAGTCACATGATCAGTGCATGGTCAGTCACGTGATCAGTGCATGATCAGTCACGTGATCAGTGTATGATCAGCCACGGGATCAGTGCATGATCAGCCACATGATCAGTGCATGATGAATTACGTGATCAGTGCATGATTAGTCACGTGAGCAGTACATGGGAGCTACGTGATCATTGCCTGATCAGCCACGTGAGCCGTGCATGATAGCCACGAGATCAGTGCATGATCAGTCACGTGATCAGTGCATGTCAGTCACGTGAACAGTGCATGATAAGTCACCTGATCAGTGCATGATCAATTACGTGATCAGTGCATGATCACGCACGTGACCAGTATATGGTATTACGTGATCATTGCATGATCAGCCACGTGATCAGTGCATGGTAGCCACGTGATCAGTGCATGATAGCCACGTGATCAGTGCATGATCAGTCACGAGATACGTGTGTGATCAGCCACGTGATCAGTGCATGTTATCCACGTGATCAGTGCAGGATAGCCACGTGATCACTTCATGATTAGTCAAATGATCTGTACATGATCAGTCACGTGATACGTGTGTGATCGGCCACGTGATCAGTGCGTGATGAGCCACGTGATCAGTGCATGATCAGTCACGTGATCAGTGCATGATAGCCACGTGATCAGTGCATGATCAATTACGTGATCAGTGCATGATATCCAAGTGATCAGTGTATGATTAGTCACGTGATCAGTGCATGATCAGTCACGTGATCAGTGCATGATAGCCACGTGATCAGTCCATGATCAATTACGTGATCAGTGCATGTTCAGTCACGTCACCAGTGTATGATCAGCCACGTGGTCACTTCATGATTAGTCAAATGATCTGTACATGATCAGTCACGTGATACGTGTGTGATTGGCCACGTGATCAGTGCGTGATGAGCCACATGATCAGTGCATGATCAGCCACGTGATCAGTGCATGATATCCAAGTGATCAGTGCATGATCAGTCACGTGATCAGTGCATGATCAGTCACGTGATCAGTGCATGATAGCCACGTGATCAGTGCATGATCAATTACGTGATCAGTGCATGATCAGTCACGTGACCAGTACATGGTAGCTATGTGATCATTGCATGAACAGCCACGTGATCAGTGCATGATAGCTAGGTGATCAGTGCATGATAATCACGTGATCAGTGCATGATCAGTCACGTGATACGTGTGTGATCAGCCACGTGATCAGTGCATGATATCAGTGCATGATAGCCATGTGATCAGTGCATGATAGCCACGTGATGTGTGCATGATCAGTTACGTGAGCAGAGTATGATCAGCCAGGTGATCACTTCATGATTAGTCAAATGATCTGTACACGATCAGTCACGTGATACGTTGTGATCAGCCATGTGATCAGTGCGTGATGAGCCACGTGATCAGTGCAGGATCAATTACGTGATCAGTGCAGGATCAGTCAAGTGACCAGTACATTATAGCTACGTGATCATTGCATGATCAGCTACGTGATCAGTGCATGATAGCCACGTGATCAGTGCATGATCAGTCACGTGACCAGTGTATGATCAGCCACGTGATCAGTGCATGATCAGCCACATGATCAGTGCATGATCAATTACGTGATCAGTGCATGATCAGTTACGTGACCAGTACATGTTAGCTAAGTGATCATTGCATGATCAGCCACGTGAGCCAAGCATGATAGCCACGAGACCAGTGCATGAACAGTCACGGGATCAGTGCATGTCAGTCACGTGAACAGTGCATGATAAGTCACCTGATCAGTGCATGATCAATTACGTGATCAGTGCATGATCAGTCACGTGACCAGTACATGGTAGCTATGCGATCATTGCATGAACAGCCACGTGATCAGTGCATGATAGCCAGTTGATCAGTGCATGATAGTCACGTGATCAGTGCATGATCAGTCACGTGATACGTGTGTGATCAGCCACGTGATCAGTGCATGATATCAGTGCATGATAGCCACGTGATCAGTGCATGATAGCCACGTGATGTGTGCATGATCAGTTACGTGAGCAGAGTATGATCAGCCACGTGATCACTTCATGATTAGTCAAATGATCTGTACACGATCAGTCACGTGATACGTTGTGATCAGCCACGTGATCAGTGCATGATAGCCACGTGATCAGTGCAGGATAGCCACATGATCACTTCATGATTAGTCAAATGATCTGTACATGATCAGTCACGTGATACGTGTGTGATTGGCCACGTGATCAGTGCGTGATGAGCCACGTGATCAGTGCATTATATCCACGTGATCAGTGTATGATCAGCCACGTGATCAGTGCATGATAGCCACGTGATCACTTCATGATTAGTCAAATGATCTGTACATGATCAGTCACGTGATACGTGTGTGATTGGCCACGTGATCAGTGCGTGATGAGCCACTTGATCAGTGCATGATAGCCTCGTGATCACTGCATGACCAGGCACGTGATCAGTGTATGATCAGCCACGTGATCAGTGCATGATAGCCACGTGATCAGTGCATGATCAGTCACGAGATACGTGTGTGATCAGCCACGTGATCAGTGCATGATATCCACGTTATCAGTGCAGGATAGCCACGTGTTCACTTCATGATTAGTCAAATGAACTGTACATGATCAGTCACGTGATACGTGTGTGATCGGCCACGTGATCAGTGCGTGATGAGCCACGTGATCAGTGCATGACCAGGCACGTGATCAGTGCATGAAATCGAAGTGATCAGTGCAGGATAGTCACGTGATAAGTGCATGACAGTCACGTGATGAGTGCATGATCAGTTTCGGGAGCAGAGTATGATCAGCCACTTGATCAGTGCATGATAGCCACGTGATCACTGCATGATCTGTCACATGATCAGTGTATGATCATCCACGTGATCAGTGCATGAGCAGCCAGGTGATCAGTGCATGATAGCTACATGATCAGTTCATGATTAGTCACGTTATCTGTGCATGACCAGGCAGGTGATAAGTGTATGGTCAGCCACGTGAACAGTGCATAATAGCCACGTGATCAGTGCATGTTCAGTCACCTGATGGGTGTATGATCAGTCACGTGACCAGTACATGGTAGCTACATGATCATTGCATGATCAGCCACGTGAGTAGTGCATGATAGCCACATGATCAGTGCATGAGCAGTCACGTGATCACTGCATGATCAGTCACGTAATCTGTGCATGACCAGGCACGTGATCAGTGTATGACCAGCCAAGAGATCAGTGCATGATAGCCACGTGATCAGTGCATGATCAATCACGTGATCAGTGCATGATCAGTCATGTGATCAGTGTATGATCAGCCACGTGATCAGTGCATGATCAGCAACATGATCAGTGCATGATCAATTACGTGATCAGTGCAGGTTCAGTCACGTGAGCAGTACATGGGAGCTAAGTGATAATTGCCTGATCAGCCACGTGAGCCGAGCATGATAGCCACGAGATCAGTGCATGATCAGTCACGTGATCAGTGCATGATCAGTCACGTGAAATGTGCATGATAAGTCACCTGATCAGTGCATGATCAATTACGTGATCAGTGCATGATCACTCAGGTGACCAGTACATGGTAGCTATGTGATCATTGCATGAACAGCCACGTGATCAGTGCATGATAGCCAGTTGATCAGTGCATGATAGTCACGTGATCAGTGCATGATCAGTCACGTGATACGTGTGTGATCAGCCACGTGATCAGTGCATGATATCAGTGCATGATAGCCACGTGATCAGTGCATGATAGCCACGTGATGTGTGCATGATCAGTTACGTGAGCAGAGTATGATCAGCCACGTGATCACTTCATGATTAGTCAAATGATCTGTACACGATCAGTCACGTGATACGTTGTGGTCAGCCACGTGATCAGTGCATGATAGCCACGTGATCAGTGCATGATCCGTCACGAGATACGTGTGTGATCAGCCACGAGATCAGTGCATGATATCCACGTGATCAGTGCAGGATAGCCACATGATCACTTCATGATTAGTCAAATGATCTGTACATGATCAGTCACGTGATACGTGTGTGATTGGCCACGTGATCAGTGCGTGATGAGCCACGTGATCAGTGCATTATCAACCACGTGATCAGTGCATGATATCCACGTGATCAGTGTATGATCAGCCACGTGATCAGTGCATGATAGCCACGTGATCACTTCATGATTAGTCAAATGATCTGTACATGATCAGTCACGTGATACGTGTGTGATTGGCCACGTGATCAGTGCGTGATGAGCCACTTGATCAGTGCATGATAGCCTCGTGATCACTGCATGACCAGGCACGTGATCAGTGTATGATCAGCCACGTGATCAGTGCATGATAGCCACGTGATCAGTGCATGATAGCCACGTGATCAGTGCATGATCAGTCACGAGATACGTGTGTGATCAGCCACGTGATCAGTACATGATATCCACGTTATCAGTGCAGGATAGCCACGTGTTCACTTCATGATTAGTCAAATGAACTGTACATGATCAGTCACGTGATACGTGTGTGATCGGCCACGTGATCAGTGCATGATAGCCACGTGATCAGTGCATGATCAATTACGTGATCAGTGCATGATATCCAAGTGATCAGTGTATGATTAGTCACGTGATCAGTGCATGATCAGTCACGTGATCAGTGCATGATAGCCACGTGATCAGTCATGATCAATTACGTGATCAGTGCATGTTCAGTCACGTCACCAGTGTATGATCAGCCACGTGATCACTTCATGTTTAGTCAAATGATCTGTACATGATCAGTCACGTGATACGTGTGTGATTGGCCACGTGATCAGTGCATGATGAGCCACATGATCAGTGCATGATCAGCCACGTGATCAGTGCATGATATCCAAGTGATCAGTGCATGATCAGTCACGTGATCAGTGCATGATCAGTCACGTGATCAGTGCATGATAGCCACGTGATCAGTGCATGATCAATTACGTGATCAGTGCATGATCAGTCACGTGACCAGTACATGGTAGCTATGTGATCATCGCATGATCAGCCACGTGAGCAGTGCATGATAGCCACGTGATCAGTGCATTGTCAGTTTCGGGAGCAGAGTATGATCAGCCACTTGATCAGTGCATGATAGTCACGTGATCACTGCATGATGTGTCACATGATCAGTGTATGATCATCCACGTGTTCAGTGCATGATAGCTAGGTGATCAGTGCATGATAATCACGTGATCAGTGCATGATCAGTCACGTGATACGTGTGTGATCAGCCACGTGATCAGTGCATGATATCAGTGCATGATAGCCATGTGATCAGTGCATGATAGCCACGTGATGTGTGCATGATCAGTTACGTGAGCAGAGTATGATCAGCCACGTGATCCCTTCATGATTAGTCAAATGATCTGTACACGATCAGTCACGTGATACGTTGTGATCAGCCACGTGATCAGTGCGTGATGAGCCACGTGATCAGTGCAGGATCAATTACGTGATCAGTGCAGGATCAGTCACGTGACCAGTACATTATAGCTACGTGATCATTGCATGATCAGCTACGTGATCAGTGCATGATAGCCACGTGATCAGTGCATGATCAGTCACGTGACCAGTGTATGATCAGCCACGTGATCAGTGCATGATCAGCCACATGATCAGTGCATGATCAATTACGTGATCAGTGCATGATCAGTTACGTGACCAGTACATGTTAGCTAAGTGATCATTGCATGATCAGCCACGTGAGCCAAGCATGATAGCCACGAGAGCAGTGCATGAACAGTCACGGGATCAGTGCATGTCAGTCACGTGAACAGTGCATGATAAGTCACCTGATCAGTGCATGATCAATTACGTGATCAGTGCATGATCAGTCACGTGACCAGTACATGGTAGCTATGTGATCATTGCATGAACAGCCACGTGATCAGTGCATGATAGCCAGTTGATCAGTGCATGATAGTCACGTGATCAGTGCATGATCAGTCACGTGATACGTGTGTGATCAGCCACGTGATCAGTGCATGATATCAGTGCATGATAGCCACGTGATCAGTGCATGATAGCCACGTGATGTGTGCATGATCAGTTACGTGAGCAGAGTATGATCAGCCACGTGATCACTTCATGATTAGTCAAATGATCTGTACACGATCAGTCACGTGATACGTTGTGGTCAGCCACGTGATCAGTGCATGATAGCCACGTGATCAGTGCATGATCCGTCACGAGATACGTGTGTGATCAGCCACGTGATCAGTGCATGATATCCACGTGATCAGTGCAGGATAGCCACATGATCACTTCATGATTAGTCAAATGATCTGTACATGATCAGTCACGTGATACGTGTGTGATTGGCCGCGTGATCAGTGCGTGATGAGCCACGTGATCAGTGCATTATCAACCACGTGATCAGTGCATGATATCCACGTGATCAGTGTATGATCAGCCACGTGATCAGTGCATGATAGCCACGTGATCACTTCATGATTAGTCAAATGATCTGTACATGATCAGTCACGTGATACGTGTGTGATTGGCCACGTGATCAGTGCATGATGAGCCACTTGATCAGTGCATGATAGCCTCGTGATCACTGCATGACCAGGCACGTGATCAGTGTATGATCAGCCACGTGATCAGTGCATGATAGCCACGTGATCAGTGCATGATAGCCACGTGATCAGTGCATGATCAGTCACGAGATACGTGTGTGATCAGCCACGTGATCAGTACATGATATCCACGTTATCAGTGCAGGATAGCCACGTGTTCACTTCATGATTAGTCAAATGAACTGTACATGATCAGTCACGTGATACGTGTGTGATCGGCCACGTGATCAGTGCGTGATGAGCCACGTGATCAGTGCATGACCAGGCACGTGATCAGTGCATGAAATCGAAGTGATCAGTGCAGGATAGTCACGTGAAAAGTGCATGATCAGTCACGTGATGAGTGCATGATCAGTTTCGGGAGCAGAGTATTATCAGCCACTTGATCAGTGCATGATAGCCACGTGATCACTGCATGATCTGTCACATGATCAGTGTATGATCATCCACGTGATCAGTACATGAGCAGTCATGTGATCAGTGCATGATATAGACGTGATCAGTGCATGATCAGCCACGTGATCAGTGCATGATCAGTCACGGGATCAGTTCATGATCAGCCACGCGATCAGTGCATGGGCAGTCATGTGATCAGTGCATGACATAGACGTGATCAGTGCATGATCAGTCTCGTGATCAGTGTATGATCAAACTCGTGATCAGTGCACGATAGCCAGGTAATGAAAGCATGATAGCCAGATGATCATTGCATGATCAGTCACGTGATCAGTGCATGATCAATTACGTGATCAGTGCATGATCAGTCATGTGACCAGTACATGGTAGCTGCGTGATCATTGCATGATCAGCCTCGTGAGCAGTGCATGATAGCCAGGTGATCAGTGCATGATCAGCCACGTGATCAGTGCATGATCAGTCACGTGATCAGTGCATGATCAGTCATGTGACCAGTACATGGTAGCTGCGTGATCATTGCATGATCAGTCACGTGAGTAGTGCATGATAGCCACGTGATCAGTTCATGATCAGCCACGTGATCAGTGCATGATGAGCCACGTGATCAGTGCAGGATCAATTACGTGATCAGTGCATGATCAGTCACGTGACCAGTACATGGTTGCTACCTAATCATTGCATGATCAGCCACGTGAGCAGAGCATGATAGCCACGTGATCAGTGCATGATCAGTCACGTGGCCAGTATATGGTAGCTAAGTGACCATTGCATGACCAGCCACGTGAGCAGTGCATGATAGCCACGTGATGTGTGCATGATCAGTTACGTGAGCAGAGTATGATCAGCCAAGTGATCAGTGCATGAGTGCCAAGTGATCAGTGCATGATCAGTCACGTGACAGGTGTGTGATCAGCCACGTGAACAGTGCATGTTCAGCCACGTGATCAGTGCATGATAGCCATGTGATCAGTGCATGATCAGTTACGTGAGCAGTGTATGATCAGCCACGTGATCAGTGTATGATCAGCCATGTGATCAGTGCATGATATCCAAGTGATCAGTGCATGATCAATCAGGTGATCAGTGCATGATCAGTCATGTGACCAGTACATGGTAGCTGCGTGATCATTGCATGATCAGCCACATGAGCAGTGCATGATAGCCACGTGATCAGTGCATGATAAGCCACGTGATCAGTGCATGATCAGTCATGGGATCAGTGCATGATCAGCCACACGATCAGTGCATGGGCATTCATGTGATCAGTGCATGACATAGACGTGATCACTGCATGATCAGTCTCGTGATCAGTGTGTGATCAACCGCATGATCAGTGCACGATAGCCAGGTAATGAAAGCATGATAGCCAGATGATCAGTGCATTATCAGTCACGTGATCAGTGTATGATCAGCCAAGTAATGAGTGCATGAGAGCCAACTGATCATTGCATGATCAGTCACGTGATCAGTGCATGATCAATTACGTGATAAGTGCATGATCAGTCATGTGACCAGTACATGGTAGCTGCGTGATCATTGCATGATCAGCCACGTGAGCAGTGCCTGATAGCCAGGTGATCAGTGCATGATAAGCCACGTGATCAGTGCATGATCAGTCACATGATCAGTGCATGATCAGTCACGTGATCAGGACATGGTAGCTACGTGATCATTGCATGATCAGCCACGTGAGCCGTGCATGATAGCCACGTGATCAGTGCATGATCAGTCACGTGAGCAGTACATGGGAGCTACGTGATCATTGCCTGATCAACCACGTGAGCCCTGCATGATAGCCACGAGAACAGTGCATGATCAGTCACCTGATCAGTGCATGATCAATTACGTGATCAGTGCATGATCACTCACGTGACCAGTACATGGTAGCTATGTGATCATCGCATGATCAGCCACGTGAGCAGTGCATGATAGCCACGTGATCAGTGCATTGTCAGTTTCGGGAGCAGAGTATGATCAGCCACTTGATCAGTGCATGATAGTCACGTGATCACTGCATGATGTGTCACATGATCAGTGTATGATCATCCACGTGTTCAGTGCATGGGCAGTCATGTGATCAGTGCATGACATAGATGTGATCAGTGCATGATCAGTCTCGTGATCAGTGTATGATCAACCACGCGATCAGTGCATGATAGCCAGGTAATGAGTGCATGATAGCCAGATGATCAGTGCATTATCAGTCACGTGATCAGTGTATGATCAGCCAAGTAATCAGTGCATGAGAGCCAACTGATAAGTGCATGACCAGTCACATGATCAGTGCATGGTCAGTCACGTGATCAGTGCATGATCAGTCACGTGATCAGTGTATGATCAGCCACGGGATCAGTGCATGATCAGCCACATGATCAGTGCATGATCAATTACGTGATCAGTGCATGATCAGTCACGTGAGCAGTACATGGGAGCTACGTGATCATTGCCTGATCAGCCACGTGAGCCGTGCATGATAGCCACGAGATCAGTGCATGATCAGTCACGTGATCAGTGCATGTCAGTCACGTGAACAGTGCATGATAAGTCACCTGATCAGTGCATGATCAATTACGTGATCAGTGCATGATCACGCACGTGACCAGTATATGGTAGCTACGTGATCATTGCATGGTCAGCCACGTGATCAGTGCATGGTAGCCACGTGATCAGTGCATGATAGCCACGTGATCAGTGCATGATCAGTCACGAGATACGTGTGTGATCAGCCACGTGATCAGTGCATGTTATCCACGTGATCAGTGCAGGATAGCCACGTGATCACTTCATGATTAGTCAAATGATCTGTACATGATCAGTCACGTGATACGTGTGTGATCGGCCACGTGATCAGTGCGTGATGAGCCACGTGATCAGTGCATGATCAGTCACGTGATCAGTGCATGATAGCCACGTGATCAGTGCATGATCAATTACGTGATCAGTGCATGATATCCAAGTGATCAGTGTATGATTAGTCACGTGATCAGTGCATGATCAGTCACGTGATCAGTGCATGATAGCCACGTGATCAGTCATGATCAATTACGTGATCAGTGCATGTTCAGTCACGTCACCAGTGTATGATCAGCCACGTGGTCACTTCATGATTAGTCAAATGATCTGTACATGATCAGTCACGTGATACGTGTGTGATTGGCCACGTGATCAGTGCGTGATGAGCCACATGATCAGTGCATGATCAGCCACGTGATCAGTGCATGATATCCAAGTGATCAGTGCATGATCAGTCACGTGATCAGTGCATGATCAGTCACGTGATCAGTGCATGATAGCCACGTGATCAGTGCATGATCAATTACGTGATCAGTGCATGATCAGTCACGTGACCAGTACATGGTAGCTATGTGATCATTGCATGAACAGCCACGTGATCAGTGCATGATAGCTAGGTGATCAGTGCATGATAATCACGTGATCAGTGCATGATCAGTCACGTGATACGTGTGTGATCAGCCACGTGATCAGTGCATGATATCAGTGCATGATAGCCATGTGATCAGTGCATGATAGCCACGTGATGTGTGCATGATCAGTTACGTGAGCAGAGTATGATCAGCCAGGTGATCACTTCATGATTAGTCAAATGATCTGTACACGATCAGTCACGTGATACGTTGTGATCAGCCATGTGATCAGTGCGTGATGAGCCACGTGATCAGTGCAGGATCAATTACGTGATCAGTGCAGGATCACTCAAGTGACCAGTACATTATAGCTACGTGATCATTGCATGATCAGCTACGTGATCAGTGCATGATAGCCACGTGATCAGTGCATGATCAGTCACGTGACCAGTGTATGATCAGCCACGTGATCAGTGCATGATCAGCCACATGATCAGTGCATGATCAATTACGTGATCAGTGCATGATCAGTTACGTGACCAGTACATGTTAGCTAAGTGATCATTGCATGATCAGCCACGTGAGCCAAGCATGATAGCCACGAGACCAGTGCATGAACAGTCACGGGATCAGTGCATGTCAGTCACGTGAACAGTGCATGATAAGTCACCTGATCAGTGCATGATCAATTACGTGATCAGTGCATGATCAGTCACGTGACCAGTACATGGTAGCTATGCGATCATTGCATGAACAGCCACGTGATCAGTGCATGATAGCCAGTTGATCAGTGCATGATAGTCACGTGATCAGTGCATGATCAGTCACGTGATACGTGTGTGATCAGCCACGTGATCAGTGCATGATATCAGTGCATGATAGCCACGTGATCAGTGCATGATAGCCACGTGATGTGTGCATGATCAGTTACGTGAGCAGAGTATGATCAGCCACGTGATCACTTCATGATTAGTCAAATGATCTGTACACGATCAGTCACGTGATACGTTGTGATCAGCCACGTGATCAGTGCATGATAGCCACGTGATCAGTGCAGGATAGCCACATGATCACTTCATGATTAGTCAAATGATCTGTACATGATCAGTCACGTGATACGTGTGTGATTGGCCACGTGATCAGTGCGTGATGAGCCACGTGATCAGTGCATTATATCCACGTGATCAGTGTATGATCAGCCACGTGATCAGTGCATGATAGCCACGTGATCACTTCATGATTAGTCAAATGATCTGTACATGATCAGTCACGTGATACGTGTGTGATTGGCCACGTGATCAGTGCGTGATGAGCCACTTGATCAGTGCATGATAGCCTCGTGATCACTGCATGACCAGGCACGTGATCAGTGTATGATCAGCCACGTGATCAGTGCATGATAGCCACGTGATCAGTGCATGATCAGTCACGAGATACGTGTGTGATCAGCCACGTGATCAGTGCATGATATCCACGTTATCAGTGCAGGATAGCCACGTGTTCACTTCATGATTAGTCAAATGAACTGTACATGATCAGTCACGTGATACGTGTGTGATCGGCCACGTGATCAGTGCGTGATGAGCCACGTGATCAGTGCATGACCAGGCACGTGATCAGTGCATGAAATCGAAGTGATCAGTGCAGGATAGTCACGTGATAAGTGCATGACAGTCACGTGATGAGTGCATGATCAGTTTCGGGAGCAGAGTATGATCAGCCACTTGATCAGTGCATGATAGCCACGTGATCACTGCATGATCTGTCACATGATCAGTGTATGATCATCCACGTGATCAGTGCATGAGCAGCCAGGTGATCAGTGCATGATAGCTACATGATCAGTTCATGATTAGTCACGTTATCTGTGCATGACCAGGCAGGTGATAAGTGTATGGTCAGCCACGTGAACAGTGCATAATAGCCACGTGATCAGTGCATGTTCAGTCACCTGATGGGTGTATGATCAGTCACGTGACCAGTACATGGTAGCTACATGATCATTGCATGATCAGCCACGTGAGTAGTGCATGATAGCCACATGATCAGTGCATGAGCAGTCACGTGATCACTGCATGATCAGTCACGTAATCTGTGCATGACCAGGCACGTGATCAGTGTATGACCAGCCAAGAGATCAGTGCATGATAGCCACGTGATCAGTGCATGATCAATCACGTGATCAGTGCATGATCAGTCATGTGATCAGTGTATGATCAGCCACGTGATCAGTGCATGATCAGCAACATGATCAGTGCATGATCAATTACGTGATCAGTGCAGGTTCAGTCACGTGAGCAGTACATGGGAGCTAAGTGATAATTGCCTGATCAGCCACGTGAGCCGAGCATGATAGCCACGAGATCAGTGCATGATCAGTCACGTGATCAGTGCATGATCAGTCACGTGAAATGTGCATGATAAGTCACCTGATCAGTGCATGATCAATTACGTGATCAGTGCATGATCACTCAGGTGACCAGTACATGGTAGCTATGTGATCATTGCATGAACAGCCACGTGATCAGTGCATGATAGCCAGTTGATCAGTGCATGATAGTCACGTGATCAGTGCATGATCAGTCACGTGATACGTGTGTGATCAGCCACGTGATCAGTGCATGATATCAGTGCATGATAGCCACGTGATCAGTGCATGATAGCCACGTGATGTGTGCATGATCAGTTACGTGAGCAGAGTATGATCAGCCACGTGATCACTTCATGATTAGTCAAATGATCTGTACACGATCAGTCACGTGATACGTTGTGGTCAGCCACGTGATCAGTGCATGATAGCCACGTGATCAGTGCATGATCCGTCACGAGATACGTGTGTGATCAGCCACGAGATCAGTGCATGATATCCACGTGATCAGTGCAGGATAGCCACATGATCACTTCATGATTAGTCAAATGATCTGTACATGATCAGTCACGTGATACGTGTGTGATTGGCCACGTGATCAGTGCGTGATGAGCCACGTGATCAGTGCATTATCAACCACGTGATCAGTGCATGATATCCACGTGATCAGTGTATGATCAGCCACGTGATCAGTGCATGATAGCCACGTGATCACTTCATGATTAGTCAAATGATCTGTACATGATCAGTCACGTGATACGTGTGTGATTGGCCACGTGATCAGTGCGTGATGAGCCACTTGATCAGTGCATGATAGCCTCGTGATCACTGCATGACCAGGCACGTGATCAGTGTATGATCAGCCACGTGATCAGTGCATGATAGCCACGTGATCAGTGCATGATCAGTCACGAGATACGTGTGTGATCAGCCACGTGATCAGTACATGATATCCACGTTATCAGTGCAGGATAGCCACGTGTTCACTTCATGATTAGTCAAATGAACTGTACATGATCAGTCACGTGATACGTGTGTGATCGGCCACGTGATCAGTGCATGATAGCCACGTGATCAGTGCATGATCAATTACGTGATCAGTGCATGATATCCAAGTGATCAGTGTATGATTAGTCACGTGATCAGTGCATGATCAGTCACGTGATCAGTGCATGATAGCCACGTGATCAGTCATGATCAATTACGTGATCAGTGCATGTTCAGTCACGTCACCAGTGTATGATCAGCCACGTGATCACTTCATGTTTAGTCAAATGATCTGTACATGATCAGTCACGTGATACGTGTGTGATTGGCCACGTGATCAGTGCATGATGAGCCACATGATCAGTGCATGATCAGCCACGTGATCAGTGCATGATATCCAAGTGATCAGTGCATGATCAGTCACGTGATCAGTGCATGATCAGTCACGTGATCAGTGCATGATAGCCACGTGATCAGTGCATGATCAATTACGTGATCAGTGCATGATCAGTCACGTGACCAGTACATGGTAGCTATGTGATCATCGCATGATCAGCCACGTGAGCAGTGCATGATAGCCACGTGATCAGTGCATTGTCAGTTTCGGGAGCAGAGTATGATCAGCCACTTGATCAGTGCATGATAGTCACGTGATCACTGCATGATGTGTCACATGATCAGTGTATGATCATCCACGTGTTCAGTGCATGATAGCTAGGTGATCAGTGCATGATAATCACGTGATCAGTGCATGATCAGTCACGTGATACGTGTGTGATCAGCCACGTGATCAGTGCATGATATCAGTGCATGATAGCCATGTGATCAGTGCATGATAGCCACGTGATGTGTGCATGATCAGTTACGTGAGCAGAGTATGATCAGCCACGTGATCCCTTCATGATTAGTCAAATGATCTGTACACGATCAGTCACGTGATACGTTGTGATCAGCCACGTGATCAGTGCGTGATGAGCCACGTGATCAGTGCAGGATCAATTACGTGATCAGTGCAGGATCAGTCACGTGACCAGTACATTATAGCTACGTGATCATTGCATGATCAGCTACGTGATCAGTGCATGATAGCCACGTGATCAGTGCATGATCAGTCACGTGACCAGTGTATGATCAGCCACGTGATCAGTGCATGATCAGCCACATGATCAGTGCATGATCAATTACGTGATCAGTGCATGATCAGTTACGTGACCAGTACATGTTAGCTAAGTGATCATTGCATGATCAGCCACGTGAGCCAAGCATGATAGCCACGAGAGCAGTGCATGAACAGTCACGGGATCAGTGCATGTCAGTCACGTGAACAGTGCATGATAAGTCACCTGATCAGTGCATGATCAATTACGTGATCAGTGCATGATCAGTCACGTGACCAGTACATGGTAGCTATGTGATCATTGCATGAACAGCCACGTGATCAGTGCATGATAGCCAGTTGATCAGTGCATGATAGTCACGTGATCAGTGCATGATCAGTCACGTGATACGTGTGTGATCAGCCACGTGATCAGTGCATGATATCAGTGCATGATAGCCACGTGATCAGTGCATGATAGCCACGTGATGTGTGCATGATCAGTTACGTGAGCAGAGTATGATCAGCCACGTGATCACTTCATGATTAGTCAAATGATCTGTACACGATCAGTCACGTGATACGTTGTGGTCAGCCACGTGATCAGTGCATGATAGCCACGTGATCAGTGCATGATCCGTCACGAGATACGTGTGTGATCAGCCACGTGATCAGTGCATGATATCCACGTGATCAGTGCAGGATAGCCACATGATCACTTCATGATTAGTCAAATGATCTGTACATGATCAGTCACGTGATACGTGTGTGATTGGCCGCGTGATCAGTGCGTGATGAGCCACGTGATCAGTGCATTATCAACCACGTGATCAGTGCATGATATCCACGTGATCAGTGTATGATCAGCCACGTGATCAGTGCATGATAGCCACGTGATCACTTCATGATTAGTCAAATGATCTGTACATGATCAGTCACGTGATACGTGTGTGATTGGCCACGTGATCAGTGCATGATGAGCCACTTGATCAGTGCATGATAGCCTCGTGATCACTGCATGACCAGGCACGTGATCAGTGTATGATCAGCCACGTGATCAGTGCATGATAGCCACGTGATCAGTGCATGATAGCCACGTGATCAGTGCATGATCAGTCACGAGATCAGTACATGATATCCACGTTATCAGTGCAGGATAGCCACGTGTTCACTTCATGATTAGTCAAATGAACTGTACATGATCAGTCACGTGATACGTGTGTGATCGGCCACGTGATCAGTGCGTGATGAGCCACGTGATCAGTGCATGACCAGGCACGTGATCAGTGCATGAAATCGAAGTGATCAGTGCAGGATAGTCACGTGAAAAGTGCATGATCAGTCACGTGATGAGTGCATGATCAGTTTCGGGAGCAGAGTATTATCAGCCACTTGATCAGTGCATGATAGCCACGTGATCACTGCATGATCTGTCACATGATCAGTGTATGATCATCCACGTGATCAGTACATGAGCAGTCATGTGATCAGTGCATGATATAGACGTGATCAGTGCATGATCAGCCACGTGATCAGTGCATGATCAGTCACGGGATCAGTTCATGATCAGCCACGCGATCAGTGCATGGGCAGTCATGTGATCAGTGCATGACATAGACGTGATCAGTGCATGATCAGTCTCGTGATCAGTGTATGATCAAACTCGTGATCAGTGCACGATAGCCAGGTAATGAAAGCATGATAGCCAGATGATCATTGCATGATCAGTCACGTGATCAGTGCATGATCAATTACGTGATCAGTGCATGATCAGTCATGTGACCAGTACATGGTAGCTGCGTGATCATTGCATGATCAGCCTCGTGAGCAGTGCATGATAGCCAGGTGATCAGTGCATGATCAGCCACGTGATCAGTGCATGATCAGTCACGTGATCAGTGCATGATCAGTCATGTGACCAGTACATGGTAGCTGCGTGATCATTGCATGATCAGTCACGTGAGTAGTGCATGATAGCCACGTGATCAGTTCATGATCAGCCACGTGATCAGTGCATGATGAGCCACGTGATCAGTGCAGGATCAATTACGTGATCAGTGCATGATCAGTCACGTGACCAGTACATGGTTGCTACCTAATCATTGCATGATCAGCCACGTGAGCAGAGCATGATAGCCACGTGATCAGTGCATGATCAGTCACGTGGCCAGTATATGGTAGCTAAGTGACCATTGCATGACCAGCCACGTGAGCAGTGCATGATAGCCACGTGATGTGTGCATGATCAGTTACGTGAGCAGAGTATGATCAGCCAAGTGATCAGTGCATGAGTGCCAAGTGATCAGTGCATGATCAGTCACGTGACAGGTGTGTGATCAGCCACGTGAACAGTGCATGTTCAGCCACGTGATCAGTGCATGATAGCCATGTGATCAGTGCATGATCAGTTACGTGAGCAGTGTATGATCAGCCACGTGATCAGTGTATGATCAGCCATGTGATCAGTGCATGATATCCAAGTGATCAGTGCATGATCAATCAGGTGATCAGTGCATGATCAGTCATGTGACCAGTACATGGTAGCTGCGTGATCATTGCATGATCAGCCACATGAGCAGTGCATGATAGCCACGTGATCAGTGCATGATAAGCCACGTGATCAGTGCATGATCAGTCATGGGATCAGTGCATGATCAGCCACACGATCAGTGCATGGGCCATTCATGTGATCAGTGCATGACATAGACGTGATCACTGCATGATCAGTCTCGTGATCAGTGTGTGATCAACCGCATGATCAGTGCACGATAGCCAGGTAATGAAAGCATGATAGCCAGATGATCAGTGCATTATCAGTCACGTGATCAGTGTATGATCAGCCAAGTAATGAGTGCATGAGAGCCAACTGATCATTGCATGATCAGTCACGTGATCAGTGCATGATCAATTACGTGATAAGTGCATGATCAGTCATGTGACCAGTACATGGTAGCTGCGTGATCATTGCATGATCAGCCACGTGAGCAGTGCCTGATAGCCAGGTGATCAGTGCATGATAAGCCACGTGATCAGTGCATGATCAGTCACATGATCAGTGCATGATCAGTCACGTGATCAGGACATGGTAGCTACGTGATCATTGCATGATCAGCCACGTGAGCCGTGCATGATAGCCACGTGATCAGTGCATGATCAGTCACGTGAGCAGTACATGGGAGCTACGTGATCATTGCCTGATCAACCACGTGAGCCCTGCATGATAGCCACGAGAACAGTGCATGATCAGTCACCTGATCAGTGCATGATCAATTACGTGATCAGTGCATGATCACTCACGTGACCAGTACATGGTAGCTATGTGATCATCGCATGATCAGCCACGTGAGCAGTGCATGATAGCCACGTGATCAGTGCATTGTCAGTTTCGGGAGCAGAGTTATGATCAGCCACTTGATCAGTGCATGATAGTCACGTGATCACTGCATGATTGTCCACATGATCAGTGTATGATCATCCACGTGTTCAGTGCATGGGCAGTCATGTGATCAGTGCATGATATAGATGTGATCAGTGCATGATCAGTCTTCGTGATCAGTGTATGATCAACCACGCGATCAGTGCATGATAAGCCAGGTAATGAGTGCATGATAGCCAGATGATCAGTGCATTATCAGTCACGTGATCAGTGTATGATCAGCCAAGTAATCAGTGCATGAGAGCCAACTGATAAGTGCATGACCAGTCACATGATCAGTGCATGGTCAGTCACGTGATCAAGTGCATGATCAGTCACGTGATCAGTGTATGATCAGCCACGGGATCAGTGCATGATCAGCCACATGATCAGTGCATGATCAATTACGTGATCAGTGCATGATCAGTCACGTGAGCAGTACATGGGAGCTACGTGATCATTGCCTGATCAGCCACGTGAGCCGTGCATGATAGCCACGAGATCAGTGCATGATCAGTCACTGTGATCAGTGCATGTCAGTCACGTGAACAGTGCATGATAAGTCACCTGCTCAGTGCATGATCAATTACGTGATCAGTGCATGATCACGCACGTGACCAGTATATGGTAGCTACGTGATCATTGCATGATCAGCCACGTGATCAGTGCATGGTAGCCACGTGATCAGTGCATGATAGCCACGTGATCAGTGCATGATCAGTCACGAGATACGTGTGTGATCAGCCACGTGATCAGTGCATGTTAATCCACGTGATCAGTGCAGGATAGCCACGTGATCACTTCATGATTAGTCAAATGATCTGTGCATGATCAGTCACGTGATACGTGTGTGATCGGCCACGTGATCAGTGCGTGATGACCACGTGATCAGTGCATGATCAGTCACGTGATCAGTGATGATAGCCACGTGATCAGTGCATGATCAATTACGTGATCAGTGCATGATATCCAAGTGATCAGTGTATGATTAGTCACGTGATCAGTGCATGATCAGTCACGTGAATCAGTGCATGATAGCCACGTGATCAGTCATGATCAATTACGTGATCAGTGCATGTTCAGTCACGTCACCAGGGTATGATCAGCCACGTGGTCACTTCATGATTAGTCAAATGATCTGTACATGATCAGTCACGTGATACGTGTGTGATTGGCCACGTGATCAGTGCGTGATGAGCCAACATGATCAGTGCATGATCAGCCACGTGATCAGTGCATGATATCCAAGTGATCAGTGCATGATCAGTCACGTGATCAGTGCATTATCAGTCACGTGATCAGTGCATGATAGCCACGTGATCAGTGCATGATCAATTACGTGATCAAGTGGCATGATCAGTCACGTGACCAGTACATGGTAGCTATGTGATCATTGCATGAACAGCCACGTGATCAGTGCATGATAGCTAGGTGATCAGTGCATGATAATCAACTGATCAGTGCATGATCAAGTCACGTGATACGTGTGTGATCAGCCACGTTGATCAGTGCATGATATCAGTGCATGATAGCCATGTGATCAGTGCATGATAGCCACGTGATGTGTGCATGATCAGTTACGTGAGCAGAGTATGATCAGCCAGGTGATCACTCATGATAGTCAAATGATCTGTACACGATCAGTCACGTGATACGTGTGATCAGCCATGTGATCAGTGCGTGATGAGCCACTGATCAGTGCAGGATCAATTACGTGATCAGTGCAGGATCAGTCAAGTGACCAGTACATTATAGCTACGTGATCATTGCATGATCAGCTACGTGATCAGTGGCATGATCAGTCACATCAGTGACAGTGTATGATCAGCCACGTGATCAGTGCATGATCAGCCACATGATCAGTGCATGATCAATTACGTGATCAGTGCATGATCAGTTACGTGACCAGTACATGTTAGCTAAGTGATCATTGCATGATCAGCCACGTGAGCCAAGCATGATAGCCACGAGACCAGTGCATGAACAGTCACGGGATCAGTGCATGTCAGTCACGTGAACAGTGCATGATAAGTCACCTGATCAGTGCATGATCAATTACGTGATCAGTGCATGATCAGTCACGTGACCAGTACATGGTAGCTATGCGATCATTGCATGAACAGCCACGTGATCAGTGCATGATAGCCAGTTGATCAGTGCATGATAGTCACGTGATCAGTGCATGATCAGTCACGTGATACGTGTGTGATCAGCCACGTGATCAGTGCATGATATCAGTGCATGATAGCCACGTGATCAGTGCATGATAGCCACGTGATGTGTGCATGATCAGTTACGTGAGCAGAGTATGATCAGCCACGTGATCACTTCATGATTAGTCAAATGATCTGTACACGATCAGTCACGTGATACGTTGTGATCAGCCACGTGATCAGTGCATGATAGCCACGTGATCAGTGCAGGATAGCCACATGATCACTTCATGATTAGTCAAATGATCTGTACATGATCAGTCACGTGATACGTGTGTGATTGGCCACGTGATCAGTGCGTGATGAGCCACGTGATCAGTGCATTATCAACCACGTGATCAGTGCATGATATCCACGTGATCAGTGTATGATCAGCCACGTGATCAGTGCATGATAGCCACGTGATCACTTCATGATTAGTCAAATGATCTGTACATGATCAGTCACGTGAT
>NW_020191475.1:0-22462 GCF_002263795.3 Bos taurus
GCGTGATTGATCATGCACTGATCACTTGGATATCATGCACTGATCACGTGGCTGATCATACACTGTTCACGTGTCTGACCATGCACTGATCACATGGCTGATCATACACTGCTCACGTAACTGATCATGCACTGATCACGTGGCTATCATGCACTGATCACGTGACTGATCATGCACTGGTCACGTGAATGATCATGCCCTGATCAAGTGGTATCATGCACTGATCACGTGGCTGATCATGCAATGATCATGAAGCTACCATGTACCGGTCACGTGACCGATCATATGCCCATCAGGTGAATGATCATGCACTGATCACATGGCTGATCATACACTGTTCACGTGTCTGACCATGCACTGATCACATGGCTGATCATTACACTGCTCACATAACTGATCATGCACTGATCACGTAATTGATCATGCACTGATCTCGTGGCTGATCATGCAATGATCATGTAACTACCATGTACTGGTCCCGTGAGTGACCATGCACTGATCACGTAATTGATCATGCACTGATCACGTGGCTATCATGCACTGCTCACGTGGCTGATCATGCAATGATCACGCAGCTACCATGTACTGGTCACATGACTGATCATGCACTGATCACGTAATTGATCATGCACTGATCACGTGACTGATCATGCACTGATCACGTGGCTATCATGCACTGCTCACGTGGCTGATCATGCAATGATCACGCAGCTACCATGTACTGGTCACATGACTGATCATGCACTGATCACGTAATTGATCATGCACTGATCACCTGGCTTATCATGCATTCATCATGTGACTGATCATGTGCTGATCATGTTTGGTGTCACACACTGATCATGTGCATCTGCAGGCAATGAACAAAGAGCTGAGTAGGCAGGAATCAGTCAGCAGGCTATAATCATGGAACTCAGCTTTGAGAAATCATGCTGCTCAGCTGGCAATAATCAAGTAGATGAGCCAGCAGGAATTTGCAGCACAGGTGGCAATTGTCAAGGAGATGACAGGCAGGAATCGTACAGCTCAGCTGGCAATTGTCAAGCAGATGAGCAGACAGTAATCACGCAGCTCAGCAGGCCCTTATCACGTGACTGAGCATGCACTGTTCACGTGGCTGATCACACATCTATCACGTGAATAATCATGCACTGATCACGTGGCTCTCATGCACTGATCACGTGATTGCGCATGCACTGATCACGTAATTGTATGCACTGCTCACGTGGCTATCATGCACTGATGACGTGGCTGATCATGCACTGATCACGTAGCTATCTTGCACTGATCACTTGGCTGATCATACACTCATCACGGGACTGATCGTGCACGGATCATGGTGCTATCATGCATTGTCTACATGACTCCACATGCACTGATCACGTGGATGATCATGCACTGATCACGTGGCTGACCATGCACTGATCACGTGACTGATCATGTACTGATCATTTGGCTGATCATGCACTGATCACGTGGCTGATTATACACTGATCACGTGACTGATCATGCACTGATCACGTGACTGATCATCCAATGATCAGTTGGCTATCATGCACTGATTACTTGGCTGATCATACACTGATCACGTGACTGATAAAGCACTGATCATCTGGCTATCATGCACTCATTACCTGGCTATCGTGCACTGATGACGTGGTTGATCATCCACTGATCACGAGACTGATCATGCACTGATCACGTCTATATCATGCACTGATCATATGACTGCCCATGCACTGATCACCCGGATGATCATACACTGATCATGTGACAGATCACGCACTGATCACGTGGCTATCATGCACGGCTCACGCGGCTGTTCATGCAATGATCACGTAGCTACCATGTACTGGTCACGTGAGTGATCATGCACTAATCACATAATTGATCACGCACTGATCAGTTGACTTATCATGCAAGGTTCACGTGAGTGATCATGCACTGATCACGTGACTGATCATGCACTGATCTCGTGGCTATCATGCACGGCTCATGTGGCTGATCATGCAATGATCACCTAGCTACCATATACTGGTCAAGTGACTGATCATGCACTGATCACGTAATTCATCATGCAGTGTTCATGTGGCTGATCATGCACTGATCACGTGGCTGATCATCCACTGATCACGTGACTGATCATGGACTGATCACGTGACTGATCATGCACTGATCACGTGGCTATCATGCACTGATCACTTGGCTGGTCATACACTGATCACATGCCTGGTCATGCACAGATTACATGACTGATCATGCAGTGAACACGTGACTGATCATGCACTGATCACGTGGCTATCATGCACTACTCACGTGGCTGATCATGCAATGATCATGTAGCTACCATGTACCGGTCAGGTGACTGATCATACACCCATCAGGTGACTGATCATGCACTGATCACGTGGCTATCATGCACTGATCACGTGGCTGATCATACACTGATCACCTGCCTGGTCATGCACAGATCACGTGACAAATCATGAACTGATCACACAGCTATCATGAACTGATCACCTGGTTGATCATGCACTGATCACGTGGCTAATCATGCACTGCTCACGCGGCTGTTCATGCAATGACCACGTAGCTAACATATACTGGTCACGTGAGTGATCATGCAATGATCACGTAATTGATCATGCACTGATCATGTGGCTGATCATGCACTGATCACGTGGCTGATCGTACACTGATCACGTAACTGATCATGCACTGATCACGTGACTGATCATGCACTGATCACGTGGCTATCATGCACTGATCACTTGGCTGGACATACACTGATCACGTGCCTGGTCATGCACTGATCACGTGGCTGATCATACGCTGATCACATGACTGATCATACACTGATCTCGTGTCTGATCATGCCCTGATCACGTGGCTATCATGCACTGCTCACGTGGCTGATCATGCAATAATCACGCAGCTACCATGTACTGGTCACATGAATGATCATGCACTGATCTCGTGCCTGATCATGCAGTGATCACGTGGCTATCGTGCACTACTCACGTGGCTGATCATGCAATGATCATGTAGCTACCATGTACAGGTCACGTGAATGATCATACACCCATCAGGTGACTGATCATGCACTGATCACGTGGCTATCATGCACTGATCACGAGACTGATTATGCACTGATTACGTCTATATCATGCACTGATCACATGACTGCCCATGCACTGATCACCTGGATGATCATACACTAATCATGTGACAGATCATGCACTGATCACGTGGCTGATCATGCACTGAATACGTGGCTCATCACGCACTGATCCGGTGGCTGATCACACACGTATTACGTGACTGATCATGTACAGATCACGTGACTAATCATGAAATGATCACGTGGCTATCCTGCACTGATCACGTGGCTGATCACACACGTATCACGTGACTGATCATGCCCACGTGGCTATCATGCACTGATCACGTGGCTATCAGGCACTGAATCATCACGGTCGTGGCTGATCACACTCGTATCACGTGACTGATCATGCACTGATCACGTGGCTATCATGCACTGATTATTTGGCTGTCATACACTGATCATGTGCCTGGTCATGCACTGATCATGTGGCTGATCATGCACTGATCACGTGACTGATCATGCACTGATCACGTGTCTATCATACACTGATCACGTGGCTATCAGGCACAGATCACGTGGCTGGTCATGCAATGATCACCTAGCTACCATGTACTGGTCACGTGACTGATCATACACTTATCACGTGATTGATCATGCACTGATCACTTGGATATCATGCACTGATCACGTGGCTGATCATACACTGTTCACGTGGCTATCATGCACTGATCACTTGGCTGGACATACACTGATCACGTGCCTGGTCATGCACTGATCACGTGGCTGATCATACGCTGATCACATGACTGATCATACACTGATCTCGTGTCTGATCATGCACTGATCACGTGGCTATCATGCACAGATCACGTGGCTGATCATGCACTGATCACGTGGCTATCATGCACTGATTATTTGGCTGTCACACACTGATCATGTGCCTGGTCATGCACTGATCATGTGGCTGATCATGCACAGATCACGTGACTGATCATGCACTGATCACGTGTCTATCATACACTGATCACGTGGCTATCATGCACAGATCACGTGGCTGATCATACACTGCTCACGTAACTGATCATGCACTGATCACGTAATTGATCATGCACTGATCACGTGGCTGATCATGCAATGATCACCTAGCTACCATGTAATGGTCCGGTGAGTGATCATGCACTGATCACGTGACTGATCATGCACTGATCACGTGGCTATCATGCACTGCTCACGTGGCTGATCATGCAGTGATCACGCAGCCACCATGTACTGGTCACATGACTGATCATGCACTGATCACGTAATTGATCATGCACTGATCACCTGGCTTATCATGCATTCATCATGTGACTCATCATGTGCTGATCATGTTTGGTGTCACACACTGATCATGTGCATCTGGAGGCAATGAACAAAGAGCTGAGTAGGCAGGAATCAGTCAACAGGCTATAATCATGGAACTCAGCTTTGAGAAATCATGCTGCTCAGCTGGCAATAATCAAGTAGATGAGCAGGCAGGAATTACGCAGCACAGGTGGCAATTGTCAAGGAGATGACAGGCAGGAATCGTGCAGCTAAGCTGGAAATTGTCAAGCAGATGAGCAGACAGTAATCACGCAGCTCAGCAGGCCCTGATCACGTGACTGAGCATGCACTGTTCACGTGGATGATCACACACCTATCACGAGACTGATCATGCACTGATCACGTCTATATCATGCACTGATCACATGACTGCCCATGCACTGATCACGTGGATGATCATACACTAATCATGTGACAGATCATGCACTGATCACGTGGCTGATCATGCACTGATACCGTGACTGAGCATGGACTGATCACATGACTATCATGTAGTGATCACGTGACTTAATGGCGCTGATCATGTGACTGATCATGCGCTGATCATGTTTGCTATCATACACTGAATATGTGCCTCTGGAGGCAATAAACAAAGAGCTGAGTAGGCACGAATCAAACAGTCAGCAGGCAACAATCATGGAACTCAGCTGTGAGGAATCATGCTGCTCAGCTGGCAATAATCAAGCAGCTGAGCAGGCAGGAATTACACAGCACAGCTGGCAATTGTCAAGCAGATGACAGGCAGGAATTGTGCAGCTCAGCTGGCAATTGTCAAGCAGATGAGCAGACACTAATCACGCAGCTCAGCAGGCCCGGATCTCGTGACTGAGCATGCACTGTTCACGTGGCTGATCATACACTGATCACGTTATTGATCATGCACTGATCACATGGATATCATGCACTGATCACGTGGCTGATCATACACTGTTCACGTGTCTGACCATGCACTGATCACGTGGCTGATCATACACTGCTCACGTAACTGATCATGCACTGATCACGTGGCTATCATGCACTGAATACGTGGCTGAACATGCACTGTTCACGTGGCTGATCACACACCTGTCACGTGACATAACATGCACTGATCACGTGGCACTCATGCACTGATCACGTGGCTGATCATACTCTGCTCACGTAACTCATCATGCACACATCACGTTTCTATCATGCACTGCTCACGTGGCTCGTCATGGAATGATCACGTAGCTACCATATACTGGTCACGTGACTGATCATGCACAGATCACGTAAATGATCATGCACTGTTCACGTGACTGATCATGTACTGATCACGTGACTGATCATGCACCGATCACGTGGCTGATCATGCACTGATCACGTGGCTATCATGCACTGATCACTTGGCTGGTCATACTGATCACGTGCCTTGTCATGCACTGATCACGTGGCTGATCATGCACTGAAAACGTGACTGATCATGCACTGATCACGTGGCTATCATGCAGTGATCACGTGGCTATCATGCACAGATAACATGGCTGATCATGCAATGATCACGTAGCTACCATATACTGGTCACATGACTGATCATGCACTGATCACGTGGCTGATCATGCACTGATAACGTGACTGATCATGCACTGTTCACGAGACTCATCATGCACTGATCACGTGGATAACATGCACTGATCACCTGTTTGGTCATACACTCTTTACGTGTCTGACCATGCACTGCTCACGTGGCTGATCATACACTGTTCACGTAACTGATCATGCACTGATCACGTGGATATTATGCACTGATCACGTGGCTGATCATGCACTGATCACGTGACTGATCATGCACTGATCACGTGACTGATCATGCACTGATCACGTGGCTATCATGCACTGATCACTTGGCTGGTCATACACTGATCACACAGCTACCATGTACTGGTCACGTGACTGATCATGCAGTGATGACGTAATTGATCATGCACTGATCATGTGGCTGATCATGCACTGATCACGTGACTGATCATGCACTGATCACGTGTCTGATCATGCACTGATCACGTGGCTATCATGCACTTATCACATGGCTGGTCATACACTGATCTTATAGCTACCATGTACCGGTCAGGTGAATGATCATACACCCATCAGGTGACTGATCATGCACTGATCACGTGGCTATCATGCACTGATCATGTGGCTGATCATGCACTGATCACGTGACTGATCATGCACTGATCACGTGGCTATCATGCACTGATCACTTGGCTGGACATACACTGATCACGTGCCTGGTCATGCACTGATCACGTGGCTGATCATACACTGATCACATGACTGATCATACACTGATCTCGTGTCTGATCATGCACTGATCACGTGGCTATCATGCACTGCTCACTTGGCTGATCATGCGATGATCACGCAGCTACCATGTACTGGTCACATGACTGATCATGCACTGATCACGTGACTGATCATGCAGTGATCACGTGGCTATCGTGCACTACTCACCTGGCTGATCATGCAATGATCATGTTGCGACCACGTACAGGTCAAGTGAATGATCATACACCTATCAGGTGACTGATCATGCACTGATCACGTGGCTATCATGCACTGATCACGAGACTGATTATGCACTGATCACGTCTATATCATGCACTGATCACATGACTGCCCATGCACTGATCACGTGGATGATCATACACTTATCATGTGACAGATCATGCACTGATCACGTGGCTGATCATGCACTGATACCGTGACTGAGCATGGACTGATCACGTGGCTATCATGCACTGATACCGTGACTGAGCATGGACTGATCACATGACTATCATGTAGTGATCACGTGACTTAATGGCGCTGATCATGTGACCGATCGTGCGCTGATCATGTTTGCTATCATACACTGATCAAGTGCCTCTGGAGGCAATAAACAAAGAGCTGAGTAGGCACGAATCATACAGTCAGCAGGCAATAATCATGGAACTCAGCTGTGAGGAATCATGCTGCTCAGCAGGCAATAATCAAGCAGCTGAGCAGGCAGGAATTACGCAGCACAGCTGGCAATTGTCAAGGAGATGACAGGCAGGAATCGTGCAGCTCAGCTGGGAATTGTCAAGCAGATGAGCAGACAGTAATCACGCAGCTCAGCAGGCCCTGATCACGTGACTGAGCATGCGCTGATCACGTGGCTGATCATACACTGTTCACGTAACTGATCATGCACTGATCATGTGGCTGATCATGCAATGATCACCTAGCTACCATGTAATGGTCCCGTGAGTGATCATGCACTGATCACGTGATTGATCATGCACTGATCACTTGGATATCATGCACTGATCATGTGGCTGATCATACACTGCTCACGTAACTGATCATGCACTGATCACGTAATTGATCATGCACTGATCACGTGGCTGATCATGCAATGATCACCTAGCTACCATGTAATGGTCCCGTGAGTGATCAAGCACTGACCACGTAATTGATCATGCACTGATCACGTGGCTGATCATGCAATGATCACCTAGCTACCATGTAATGGTCCCGTGAGTGATCATGCACTGACCACGTAATTGATCATGCACTGATCACGTGGCTGATCATGCACTGAACACGTGACTGATCATGCACTGCTCACGTGGCTGATCATGCAGTGATCTCGCAGCCACCATGTACTGGTCACATGACTGATCATGCACTGATCAGGTAATTGATCATGCACTGATCACCTGGCTTATCATGCATTCATCATGTGACTCATCATGTGCTGATCATGTGCCTCTGGAGACAATGAACAAAGAGCTGAGTAGGCAGGAATCAGTCAGCAGGCTATAATCATGGAACTCAGCTTTGAGAAATCATGCTGCTCAGCTGGCAATAATCAAGTAGATGAGCAGGCAGGAATTATGCAGCACAGGTGGCAATTGTCAAGGAGATGACAGGCAGGAATCGTACAGCTCAGCTGGCAATTGTCAAGCAGATGAGCAGACAGTAATCACGCAGCTCAGCAGGCCCTGATCACATTTCTGAGCATGCACTGTTCACGTCGCTGATCACACACCTATCACGTGAATGATCATACACTGATCACGTGACTCTCATGCACTGATCACATGATTGCGCGTGCAGTGATCACGTAATTGTATGCACTGCTCACGTGGCTATCATGCACTGATCACGTGGCTATCATGCACTGATCACGTGACAGATCATCCACTGATCAGTTGGCTATCATGCACTGATTACTTGGCTGATCATACACTGATCACGTGACTGATAATGCACTGATCATCTGGCTATCATGCACTCATTACCTGGCTATCGTGCACTGATCACGTGGTTGATCATACACTGATCACGAGACTGATCATGCACTGATCACGTCTATATCATGCACTGATCACATGACTGCCCATGCACTGATCACCCGGATGATCATACACTGATCATGTGACAGATCATGCACTGATCACGTGGCTATCATGCACTGCTCAAGCGGCTGTTCATGCAATGATCACGTAGCTACCATGTACTGGTCACGTGAGTGATCATGCACTGATCACGTGACTGATCATGCACTGATCACATGATTGCGCATGCAGTGATCACGTAATTGTATGCACTGCTCACGTGGCTATCATGCACTGATCACGTGGCTATCATGCACTGATCACGTGACAGATCATCCACTGATCAGTTGGCTATCATGCACTGATTACTTGGCTGATCATGCACTGATCACGTAATTGATCATGCACTGATCACGTGGCTGATCATGCAATGATCACCTAGCTACCATGTAATGGTCCTGTGAGTGATCATGCACTGATCACGTGACTGATCATGCACTGATCACGTGGCTATCATGCACTGCTCACGTGGCTGATCATGCAGTGATCACGCAGCCACCATGTACTGGTCACATGACTGATCATGCACTGATCACGTAATTGATCATGCACTGATCACCTGGCTTATCATGCATTCATCATGTGACTCATCATGTGCTGATCATGTTTGGTGTCACACACTGATCATGTGCATCTGGAGGCAATGAACAAAGAGCTGAGTAGGCAGGAATCAGTCAACAGGCTATAATCATGGAACTCAGCTTTGAGAAATCATGCTGCTCAGCTGGCAATAATCAAGTAGATGAGCAGGCAGGAATTACGCAGCACAGGTGGCAATTGTCAAGGAGATGACAGGCAGGAATCGTGCAGCTAAGCTGGAAATTGTCAAGCAGATGAGCAGACAGTAATCACGCAGCTCAGCAGGCCCTGATCACGTGACTGAGCATGCACTGTTCACGTGGATGATCACACACCTATCACGAGACTGATCATGCACTGATTACGTCTATATCATGCACTGATCACATGACTGCCCATGCACTGATCACGTGGATGATCATACACTAATCATGTGACAGATCATGCACTGATCACGTGGCTGATCATGCACTGATACCGTGACTGAGCATGGACTGATCACATGACTATCATGTAGTGATCACGTGACGTAATGGCGCTGATCATGTGACTGATCATGCGCTGATCATGTTTGCTATCATACACTGATCATGTGCCTCTGGAGGCAATAAACAAAGAGCTGAGCAGGCACGAATCAAACAGTCAGCAGGCAATAATCATGGAACTCAGCTGTGAGGAATCATGCTGCTCAGCTGGCAATAATCAAGCAGCTGAGCAGGCAGGAATTACACAGCACAGCTGGCAATTGTCAAGCAGATGACAGGCAGGAATCGTGCAGCTCAGCTGGCAATTGTCAAGCAGATGAGCAGACACTAATCACGCAGCTCAGCAGGCCCTGATCACATTTCTGAGCATGCACTGTTCACGTCGCTGATCACACACCTATCATGTGAATGATCATGCACTGATCACGTGACTCTCATGCACTGATCACATGATTGCGCGTGCAGTGATCACGTAATTGTATGCACTGCTCACGTGGCTATCATGCACTGATCACGTGGCTATCATGCACTGATCACGTGACTGATCATCCACCAATCAGTTGGCTATCATGCACTGATTACTTGGCTGATCATACACTTATCACGTGACTGATAATGCACTGATCATCTGGCTATCATGCACTCATTACCTGGCTATCGTGCACTGATCACGTGGTTGATCATACACTGATCACGAGACTGATCATGCACTGATCACGTCTATATCATGCACTGATCACATGACTGCCCATGCACTGATCACCCGGATGATCATACACTGATCATGTGACAGATCATGCACTGATCACGTGGCTATCATGCACTGCTCACGCGGCTGTTCATGCAATGATCACGTAGCTACCATGTACTGGTCACGTGAGTGATCATGCACTGATCACGTGACTGATCATGCACTGAACTCGTGGCTATCATGCACGGCTCATGTGGCTGATCATGCAATGATCACCTAGCTACCATATACTGGTCAAGTGACTGATCATGCACTGATCACGTAATTCATTATGCAGTGATCATGTGGCTGATCATGCACTGATCACGTGGCTATCATGCACTGATCACTTGGATGATCATGCGATGATCATGAAGCTACCATGTACGGGTCACGTGACCGATCATACACCCATCAGGTGACTGATCATGCACTGATCACGTGGCTATATTGCACTGTTAACGTGGCTGATCATACACTGATCACCTGCCTGGTCATGCACAGATCAGGTGACTAATCATGAACTGATTACGTAGCTATCATGTACTGATCACCTGGCTGATCATGCACTGATCATGTGGCTGATCATACACTGATCACATGACTGATCATACACTGATCTCGTGTCTGATCATGCACTGATCACGTGGCTATCATGCACTGCTCACGTGGCTGATCATGCGATGATCACGCAGCTACCATGTACTGGTCACGTGACTGATCATGCACTGATCACGTGGCTATCATGCACTAATCACGTGGCTATCATTCACTGATCACGTGGATATCATGCACTGATCACGTGGCTATCATGCACTGATCACGTAATTGATCATGCAATGATCACGTGGCTGATCATGCACTGAACACGTGAATAATCATGCACTGATCACGTGACTGATCATGCACTGATCACGTGGCTATCATGCACTGCTAACTTGGCTGATCATTCAATGATCACGCAGCTACCATGTACTGGTCATGAGACTGATCAAGCACTGATCACGTGACTGATCATGCACTGATCACGTGGCTATCATGCACTGATCACTTGGCTGGTCATACACTGATCACGCAGCTACCATGTACTGGTCACGTGACTGATCATGCACTGATGACGTAATTGATCATGCACTGATCACGTGGCTATCATGCACTGCTCACGTGACTGATCATGCACTGATTTCGTGGCTATCATGCTCGGCTCATGTGGCTGATCATGCAATGATCACCTAGCTACCATATACTGGTCAAGTGACTGATCATGCACTGATCACGTAATTCATCATGCAGTGATCATGTGGCTGATCATGCACTGATCACGTGGCTGATCATCCACTGATCACGTGACTGATCATGGACTGATCACGTGACTGATCATACACTGATCACCTGCCTGGTCATGCACAGATCACGTGACAAATCATGAACTGATCACATAGCTATCATGAACTGATCACCTGGCTGATCATGCACTGATAACGTGGCTGATCATGCACTGCTCACGCGGCTGTTCATGCAATGATCACGTAGCTACCATGTACTGGTCACGTGAATGATCATGCACTGATCACGTAATTGATCATGCACTAATCATGTGGCTGATCATGCACTGATCACTTGGCTGATCCTACACTGATCACGTAACTGATCATGCACTGATCACATGACTGATCATGCACTGATCACGTGGCTATCATGCACTGATCACTTGGCTGGACATACACTGATCACGTGCCTGGTCATGCACTGATCACGTGGCTGATCATACACTGATCACATGACTGATCATACACTGATCTCGTGTCTGATCATGCACTGATCACGTGGCTATCATGCACTGCTCACGTGGCTGATCATGCGATGATCACGCAGCTACCATGTACTGGTCACATGACTGATCATGCACTGATCACGTGACTGATCATGCATTGATCACGTGGCTATCGTGCACTACTCACATGGCTGATGATGCAATGATCACGTAGCGACCATGTACAGATCACGTGAATGATCATACACCTATCAGTTGACTGATCATGCACTGATCACGTGGCTATCATGCACTGATCACGAGACTTATTATGCACTGATCACGTCTATATCATGCACTGATCACATGACTGCCCATGCACTGATCACGTGGATGATCATACACTAATCATGTGACAGATCATGCACTGATCACGTGGCTGATCATGCACTGATACCGTGACTGAGCATGGACTGATCACATGACTATCATGTAGTGATCACGTGACTTAATGGCGCTGATCATGTGACCGATCGTGCGCTGATCATGTTTGCTATCATACACTGATCAAGTGCCTCTGGAGGCAATAAACAAAGAGCTGAGTAGGCACGAATCATACAGTCAGCAGGCAATAATCATGGAACTCAGCTGTGAGGAATCATGCTGCTCAGCAGGCAATAATCAAGCAGCTGAGCAGGCAGGAATTACGCAGCACAGCTGGCAATTGTCAAGCAGATGACAGGCAGGAATCGTGCAGCTCAGCTGGCAATTGTCAAGCAGATGAGCAGACAGTAATCACGCAGCTCAGCAGGCCCTGATCACGTAACTGATCATGCACTGATCACGTAATTGATCATGCACTGATCACGTGGCTGATCATGCAATGATCACCTAGCTACCATGTAATGGTCCCGTGAGTGATCATGCACTGATCACGTGATTGATCATGCACTGATCACTTGGATATCATGCACTGATCATGTGGCTGATCATACACTGCTCACGTAACTGATCATGCACTGATCACGTAATTGATCATGCACTGATCACGTGGCTGATCATGCAATGATCACCTAGCTACCATGTAATGGTCCCGTGAGTGATCATGCACTGACCACGTAATTGATCATGCACTGATCACGTGGCTGATCATGCAATGATCACCTAGCTACCATGTAATGGTCCCGTGAGTGATCATGCACTGACCACGTAATTGATCATGCACTGATCACGTGGCTGATCATGCACTGAACACGTGACTGATCATGCACTGCTCACGTGGCTGATCATGCAGTGATCACGCAGCCACCATGTACTGGTCACATGACTGATCATGCACTGATCAGGTAATTGATCATGCACTGATCACCTGGCTTATCATGCATCATCATGTGACTCATCATGTGCTGATCATGTGCCTCTGGAGACAATGAACAAAGAGCTGAGTAGGCAGGAATCAGTCAGCAGGCTATAATCATGGAACTCAGCTTTGAGAAATCATGCTGCTCAGCTGGCAATAATCAAGTAGATGAGCAGGCAGGAATTATGCAGCACAGGTGGCAATTGTCAAGGAGATGACAGGCAGGAATCGTACAGCTCAGCTGGCAATTGTCAAGCAGATGAGCAGACAGTAATCACGCAGCTCAGCAGGCCCTGATCACATTTCTGAGCATGCACTGTTCACGTCGCTGATCACACACCTATCACGTGAATGATCATGCACTGATCACGTGACTCTCATGCACTGATCACATGATTGCGCATGCAGTGATCACGTAATTGTATGCACTGCTCACGTGGGCTATCATGCACTGATCACGTGGCTATCATGCACTGATCACGTGACAGATCATCCACTGATCAGTTGGCTATCATGCACTGATTACTTGGCTGATCATACACTGATCACGTGACTGATAATGCACTGATCATCTGGCTATCATGCACTCATTACCTGGCTATCGTGCACTGATCACGTGGTTGATCATACACTGATCACGAGACTGATCATGCACTGATCACGTCTATATCATGCACTGATCACATGACTGCCCATGCACTGATCACCTGGATGATCATACACTGATCATGTGACAGATCATGCACTGATCACGTGGCTATCATGCACTGCTCACGCGGCTGTTCATGCAATGATCACGTAGCTACCATGTACTGGTCACGTGAGTGATCATGCACTGATCACGTGACTGATCATGCACTGATCACATGATCGAGCATGCAGTGATCATGTAATTGTATGCACTGCTCACGTGGCTATCATGCACTGATCACGTGGCTATCCAGCACTGATCACGTGACAGATCATCCACTGATCAGTTGGCTATCATGCACTGATTACTTGGCTGATCATGCACTGATCACGTAATTGATCATGCACTGATCACGTGGCTGATCATGCAATGATCACCTAGCTACCATGTAATGGTCCTGTGAGTGATCATGCACTGATCACGTGACTGATCATGCACTGATCACGTGGCTATCATGCACTGCTCACGTGGCTGATCATGCAGTGATCACGCAGCCACCATGTACTGGTCACATGACTGATCATGCACTGATCACGTAATTGATCATGCACTGATCACCTGGCTTATCATGCATTCATCATGTGACTCATCATGTGCTGATCATGTTTGGTGTCACACACTGATCATGTGCATCTGGAGGCAATGAACAAAGAGCTGAGTAGGCAGGAATCAGTCAACAGGCTATAATCATGGAACTCAGCTTTGAGAAATCATGCTGCTCAGCTGGCAATAATCAAGTAGATGAGCAGGCAGGAATTACGCAGCACAGGTGGCAATTGTCAAGGAGATGACAGGCAGGAATCGTGCAGCTCAGCTGGAAATTGTCAAGCAGATGAGCAGACAGTAATCACGCAGCTCAGCAGGCCCTGATCACGTGACTGAGCATGCACTGTTCACGTGGATGATCACACACCTATCACGAGACTGATCATGCACTGATTACGTCTATATCATGCACTGATCACATGACTGCCCATGCACTGATCACGTGGATGATCATACACTAATCATGTGACAGATCATGCACTGATCACGTGGCTGATCATGCACTGATACCGTGACTGAGCATGGACTGATCACATGACTATCATGTAGTGATCACGTGACGTAATGGCGCTGATCATGTGACTGATCATGCGCTGATCATGTTTGCTATCATACACTGATCATGTGCCTCTGGAGGCAATAAACAAAGAGCTGAGTAGGCACGAATCAAACAGTCAGCAGGCAATAATCATGGAACTCAGCTGTGAGGAATCATGCTGCTCAGCTGGCAATAATCAAGCAGCTGAGCAGGCAGGAATTACACAGCACAGCTGGCAATTGTCAAGCAGATGACAGGCAGGAATCGTGCAGCTCAGCTGGCAATTGTCAAGCAGATGAGCAGACACTAATCACGCAGCTCAGCAGGCCCTGATCACATTTCTGAGCATGCACTGTTCACGTCGCTGATCACACACCTATCATGTGAATGATCATGCACTGATCACGTGACTCTCATGCACTGATCACATGATTGCGCATGCAGTGATCACGTAATTGTATGCACTGCTCACGTGGCTATCATGCACTGATCACGTGGCTATCATGCACTGATCACGTGACTGATCATCCACTGATCAGTTGGCTATCATGCACTGATTACTTGGCTGATCATACACTTATCACGTGACTGATAATGCACTGATCATCTGGCTATCATGCACTCATTACCTGGCTATCGTGCACTGATCACGTGGTTGATCATACACTGATCACGAGACTGATCATGCACTGATCACGTCTATATCATGCACTGATCACATGACTGCCCATGCACTGATCACCCGGATGATCATACACTGATCATGTGACAGATCATGCACTGATCACGTGGCTATCATGCACTGCTCACGCGGCTGTTCATGCAATGATCACGTAGCTACCATGTACTGGTCACGTGAGTGATCATGCACTGATCACGTGACTGATCATGCACTGAACTCGTGGCTATCATGCACGGCTCATGTGGCTGATCATGCAATGATCACCTAGCTACCATATACTGGTCAAGTGACTGATCATGCACTGATCACGTAATTCATTATGCAGTGATCATGTGGCTGATCATGCACTGATCACGTGGCTATCATGCACTGCTCAAGTGGCTGATCATGCGATGATCACGCAGCTACCATGTACTGGTCACATGACTGATCATGCACTGATCACGTGCCTGGTCATGCACAGATTACATGACTGATCATGCACTGAACACGTGACTGATCATGCACTGATCACGTGGCTATCATGCACTGATCACTTGGCTGGTCATACACTGATGACGCAGGACCATGTACTGGTCACGTGACTGATCATACACCCATCAGGTGACGGATCATGCACTGATCACGTAATTCATCATGCAGTGATCATGTGGCTGATCATGCACTGATCACGTGACTGATCATGGACTGATCACGTGACTGATCATGCACAGATCACGTGGCTATCATGCACTGATCACTTGGCTGGTCATACACTGATCACGTGCCTGGTCATGCACAGATTACATGACTGATCATGCACTGAACACGTGACTGATCATGCACTGATCACGTGGCTATCATGCACTACTCACGTGGCTGATCATGCAATGATCATGTAGCTACCATGTACAGGTCAGGTGACTGATCATACACCCATCAGGTGACGGATCATGCACTGATCACGTGGCTGATCATACACTGATCACCTGCCTGGTCATGCACAGATCACGTGACAAATCATGAACTGATCACATAGCTGTCATGAACTGATCACCTGGCTGATCATGCACTGATCACATGGCTGATCATGCACTGCTCACGCGGCTGTTCATGCAATGATCACGTAGCTACCATGTACTGGTCACGTGAATGATCATGCACTGATCACGTAATTGATCATGCACTGATCATGTGGCTGATCATGCACTGATCACGTGGCTGATCATACACTGATCACGTAACTGATCATGCACTGATCACATGACTGATCATGCACTGATCACGTGGCTATCATGCACTGATCACTTGGCTGGACATACACTGATCACGTGCCTGGTCATGCACTGATCACGTGGCTGATCATACACTGATCACATGACTGATCATACACTGATCTCGTGTCTGATCATGCACTGATCACGTGGCTATCATGCACTGCTCACGTGGCTGATCATGCGATGATCACGCAGCTACCATGTACTGGTCACATGACTGATCATGCACTGATCACGTGACTGATCATGCAGTGATCACGTGGCTATCGTGCACTATTCACGTGGCTGATCATGCAATGATCATGTAGCGACCACGTACAGGTCAAGTGAATGATCATACACCTATTAGGTGACTGATCATGCACTGATCACGTGGCTATCATGCACTGATCACGAGACTGATTATGCACTGATCACGTCTATATCATGCACTGATCACATGACTGCCCATGCACTGATCACGTGGATGATCATACACTTATCATGTGACAGATCATGCACTGATCACGTGGCTGATCATGCACTGATACCGTGACTGAGCATGGACTGATCACATGACTATCATGTAGTGATCACGTGACTTAATGGCGCTGATCATGTGACCGATCGTGCGCTGATCATGTTTGCTATCATACACTGATCATGTGCCTCTGGAGGCAATAAACAAAGAGCTGAGTAGGCACGAATCATACAGTCAGCAGGCAATAATCATGGAACTCAGCTGTGAGGAATCATGCTGCTCAGCAGGCAATAATCAAGCAGCTGAGCAGGCAGGAATTACGCAGCACAGCTGGCAATTGTCAAGCAGATGACAGGCAGGAATCGTGCAGCTCAGCTGGCAATTGTCAAGCAGATGAGCAGACAGTAATCACGCAGCTCAGCAGGCCCTGATCACGTGACTGAGCATGCGCTGATCACGTGGCTGATCATACACTGTTCACGTAACTGATCATGCACTGATCACGTAATTGATCATGCACTGATCACGTGGCTGATCATGCAATGATCACCTAGCTACCATGTAATGGTCCCGTGAGTGATCATGCACTGATCACGTGATTGATCATGCACTGATCACTTGGATATCATGCACTGATCACGTGGCTGATCATACACTGCTCAGGTAACTGATCATGCACTGATCACGTAATTGATCATGCACTGATCACGTGGCTGATCATGCAATGATCACCTAGCTACCATGTAATGGTCCTGTGAGTGATCATGCACTGATCACGTGACTGATCATGCACTGATCACGTGGCTATCATGCACTGCTCACGTGGCTGATCATGCAGTGATCACGCAGCCACCATGTACTGGTCACATGACTGATCATGCACTGATCACGTAATTGATCATGCACTGATCACCTGGCTTATCATGCATTCATCATGTGACTCATCATGTGCTGATCATGTTTGGTGTCACACACTGATCATGTGCATCTGGAGGCAATGAACAAAGAGCTGAGTAGGCAGGAATCAGTCAACAGGCTATAATCATGGAACTCAGCTTTGAGAAATCATGCTGCTCAGCTGGCAATAATCAAGTAGATGAGCAGGCAGGAATTACGCAGCACAGGTGGCAATTGTCAAGGAGATGACAGGCAGGAATCGTGCAGCTCAGCTGGAAATTGTCAAGCAGATGAGCAGACAGTAATCACGCAGCTCAGCAGGCCCTGATCACGTGACTGAGCATGCACTGTTCACGTGGATGATCACACACCTATCACGAGACTGATCATGCACTGATTACGTCTATATCATGCACTGATCACATGACTGCCCATGCACTGATCACGTGGATGATCATACACTAATCATGTGACAGATCATGCACTGATCACGTGGCTGATCATGCACTGATACCGTGACTGAGCATGGACTGATCACATGACTATCATGTAGTGATCACGTGACGTAATGGCGCTGATCATGTGACTGATCATGCGCTGATCATGTTTGCTATCATACACTGATCATGTGCCTCTGGAGGCAATAAACAAAGAGCTGAGTAGGCACGAATCAAACAGTCAGCAGGCAATAATCATGGAACTCAGCTGTGAGGAATCATGCTGCTCAGCTGGCAATAATCAAGCAGCTGAGCAGGCAGGAATTACACAGCACAGCTGGCAATTGTCAAGCAGATGACAGGCAGGAATCGTGCAGCTCAGCTGGCAATTGTCAAGCAGATGAGCAGACACTAATCACGCAGCTCAGCAGGCCCTGATCACATTTCTGAGCATGCACTGTTCACGTCGCTGATCACACACCTATCACGTGAATGATCATGCACTGATCACGTGACTCTCATGCACTGATCACATGATTGCGCATGCAGTGATCACGTAATTGTATGCACTGCTCACGTGGCTATCATGCACTGATCACGTGGCTATCATGCACTGATCACGTGACTGATCATCCACTGATCAGTTGGCTATCATGCACTGATTACTTGGCTGATCATACACTTATCACGTGACTGATAATGCACTGATCATCTGGCTATCATGCACTCATTACCTGGCTATCGTGCACTGATCACGTGGTTGATCATACACTGATCACGAGACTGATCATGCACTGATCACGTCTATATCATGCACTGATCACATGACTGCCCATGCACTGATCACCCGGATGATCATACACTGATCATGTGACAGATCATGCACTGATCACGTGGCTATCATGCACTGCTCACGCGGCTGTTCATGCAATGATCACGTAGCTACCATGTACTGGTCACGTGAGTGATCATGCACTGATCACGTGACTGATCATGCACTGAACTCGTGGCTATCATGCACGGCTCATGTGGCTGATCATGCAATGATCACCTAGCTACCATATACTGGTCAAGTGACTGATCATGCACTGATCACGTAATTCATTATGCAGTGATCATGTGGCTGATCATGCACTGATCACGTGGCTATCATGCACTGCTCAAGTGGCTGATCATGCGATGATCACGCAGCTACCATGTACTGGTCACATGACTGATCATGCACTGATCACGTGCCTGGTCATGCACAGATTACATGACTGATCATGCACTGAACACGTGACTGATCATGCACTGATCACGTGGCTATCATGCACTGATCACTTGGCTGGTCATACACTGATGACGCAGGACCATGTACTGGTCACGTGACTGATCATACACCCATCAGGTGACGGATCATGCACTGATCACGTAATTCATCATGCAGTGATCATGTGGCTGATCATGCACTGATCACGTGACTGATCATGGACTGATCACGTGACTGATCATGCACAGATCACGTGGCTATCATGCACTGATCACTTGGCTGGTCATACACTGATCACGTGCCTGGTCATGCACAGATTACATGACTGATCATGCACTGAACACGTGACTGATCATGCACTGATCACGTGGCTATCATGCACTACTCACGTGGCTGATCATGCAATGATCATGTAGCTACCATGTACAGGTCAGGTGACTGATCATACACCCATCAGGTGACGGATCATGCACTGATCTCGTGGCTGATCATACACTGATCACCTGCCTGGTCATGCACAGATCACGTGACAAATCATGAACTGATCACATAGCTGTCATGAACTGATCACCTGGCTGATCATGCACTGATCACATGGCTGATCATGCACTGCTCACGCGGCTGTTCATGCAATGATCACGTAGCTACCATGTACTGGTCACGTGAATGATCATGCACTGATCACGTAATTGATCATGCACTGATCATGTGGCTGATCATGCACTGATCACGTGGCTGATCATACACTGATCACGTAACTGATCATGCACTGATCACATGACTGATCATGCACTGATCACGTGGCTATCATGCACTGATCACTTGGCTGGACATACACTGATCACGTGCCTGGTCATGCACTGATCACGTGGCTGATCATACACTGATCACATGACTGATCATACACTGATCTCGTGTCTGATCATGCACTGATCACGTGGCTATCATGCACTGCTCACGTGGCTGATCATGCAGTGATCACGCAGCCACCATGTACTGGTCACATGACTGATCATGCACTGATCACGTGATGATCATGCAGTGATCACGTGGCTATCGTGCACTACTCACGTGGCTGATCATGCAATGATCATGTAGCGACCACGTACAGGTCAAGTGAATGATCATACACCTATCAGCGCTGACTGATCATGCACTGATCACGTGGCTATCATCAATGATCCACGTTAGCTACCATGTACTGGTCACGTGAATGAATCATGCGACTGATCACGTAATTGGATCATCGCACTGATCATAGTGCTGGATCATAGCCACTGATCACGTGGATGATCATACACTAATCATGTGACAGAATCATGCACTGATACGTGGCTGATCCATGCACTGATACCGTGACTGAGAGCTGGACTGAATCAACATGACTATCATGTAGTGATCAACAGTGACTAATGGCGCTGATAATGTGATGATCATGCGCTGATCATGTTTGCCTATCAATACACTGATCATTGCTCTGGAGGCAATAAACAAAGGCTGGTAGGCACGAATCAAACAGTCCCAGCAGGGCAATAATCATGGAATCAGCTGTGAGGAATATGCCTGCTTCGCTTGGCAATAATACAGCTGAGCAGGCAGGAATTAACACAGCAAGCTGGCATTGTAAGCAGATGCGGCAGGACCTGTGGCAGCTCAGCTGGCAAAATTGTCAAGCAATGAGCGACAGTAATCACGCAGCTCACGAGGCCCTGATCATGTTCTGAGCATGCACTGTCTCACGTGGCTGATCACACACCGACTCCGAGACTGATTCAATGCACTGATCACGTCCCTATATCATGCACTGATCACAGACCTCCCATGCACTGAATCAGTGGGATGATCATACACTAAATCATGTGAACAGATCAAATTGCACTGATCAACGTGGCCTGATATGCCCTGATCCCCCGTGAGAACTTGAAGCTCAGGACTGA
>NW_020191476.1:0-4934 GCF_002263795.3 Bos taurus
GAAAACCTCAGTGTTCCTCTCGAGGAGACCGGTATGTCGGGGAACTTTGTGGGTCGCATCAAGGGTGCCAAGTGCCGTTTGGACCTCCAATTCTTAACGTGCGACTTCTCCTGAGACGCTGTAGCGGGAAAGGGCTTCATCTTGCGATGACGGGGAACCACGTGATTTTTCTCGAGTTGCGGCGGGATTCTCGAGTTAGACGGGGAATTCAGGATGCCTCGTGTGTTGGCCCAGGGAATTATAATGTTCCATTGGAGTTGCGAAGAAAGCTGGGGATTGCTCTCGAGTGACTGCAGGGCAAATAGACCTCATCTAGGCTTGTGTCCAGAAGCCAATGTTCCTCGCTAGGGGCGACACAGATCTCGGGGTTGCATTCCAGACTCACCAGGGAGTCAGGCCTCGTCGCGGGTGGAAGCAAGACCTCCATTCTCCTCTGTACTAGAGACGGGTATTTGTTGGAGCCCACAGAGTGGCCTAAGGGAACCACTCCTCCTGTGGAGTTTGGAGAGAGGAATAGGGATTGCGCTCTAGGCCATGGGGGAAACGAAGGCCCTCATTTCGGGATGACGGGGTGTCTCGGGTTTTTCTCGAGCTGAGGCCCCAGTGTGGGGTTTCTCACGAGGTCGACGCCAAGCTCAGTGAGCCTCTCTTGGGGCACCCGGGAAGTCGGGTCTCCATGCGAGTGGCGAGGGGGAGCGCGTCATTGCTCTCGAGTCATGGTAGGGGAATCAGGCCTCGAGACGTGTTGAAGAAGGACTCTCGAGGTCTTTCACGGGTTGAGGCAGGAAACCCTCGGTTCCCTCGACTTGTGCAGGTGACCTCAGGGAGCTTCTCATGGTGCCTCTGAGAAGTCAGGGAAACTGTGGAGCTGGGAGGGGCCTCTCGGGACTCCACTGGGTTTGGTGCATTGGAAGAGGGCCACATTTCCAGTTGAGGCAGGAACCTCAGGGTTCCTATCCATTTCAAACTCGGATCGCAGGGTCCTTGCAGAGTTGTGACGGGAGAGTCAGGCCTCGTCTTGGGATGAGGCATTGAACTCAGCTTGCCTCTCGAGGTGTTCACGAGGTACGAGGCCACTTGTCGAGCTGTATTTGGAACCTGGGGGTTTTCCCGGACGATGCACGGGGTAGTCACTGCCCCTTCGTGTTGACTTCATTCACAGGGTGGAGTTCGAAAAGGTGTCCGGGCATCGGGTTCTTATCAAGAGGGGACCGGGAAATCGGGGTCCTTCGGAATGTGGAACCACCCACGAGGCCACGTCTGGAATGTCGTCGTGAGACCGGCCTCATCCTGAGGTGCGACCGGAAGGTCGGGAACCCCTTCCAGACAAAGCAGGGGAGTCGACCTCCTGTCGAGATCAGGAGGGTAGAAGGGCCTCAGAGGAAGTGGTGCCGGAAAACCTCGGTGTTCCTCTCGAGGGTGACCGGGATGTCGGGGCTCTTTGTGGGTCGCATCAAGGGTGCCAAGTTCCGTTTCGACCTCCAATACCTAACGTGGGACTTCTCCTGAGACGCTGTAGCGGAAAGGGCTTCATCTTGCGATGACGGGGGAACCACGTGGTTTTTCTCGAGTTGCGGCGGGATTCTCGAGTTACGACGGGGCATTCAGGTTACCTCTTGTGTTGGCCCAGGGAAGTGCAATCATCGTTGGAGTTGCGAAGGAAAGCTGGGGATTGCTCTCGAGTGACTGCAGGGCAAATAGACCTCATCTAGGCTTGTGTCCAGAAGCCAATGTTCCTCGCTAGGGGCGACACAGATCTCGGGGTTGCATTCCAGACTCAGCCAGGGAGTCAGGCCTCGTCGCGGGGAAAAGAACACCTCCATTCTCCTCTGTAGTGACGGGTATTTGTTGGAGCCCCTGAGTGGCCTGAAGGGAATCACTCCTCCTGTGGAGTTTGGAGAAGAATAGGGATTGCGCTCTTCAGGCCATGGGAAACGAAGCCCTCATTTCGGATGACGGGGTGTCTGGGATTTTTCTCGAGCGAAGGCCAGTGTGGGTTTCTCACGAGGTACGACGGCGAGCTCAGGAGCCACTCGTTGGGGCACAGGGAAGTCATGTTTCCATGCGAGTGGCGAGGGGGAGCGCGTCATTGCTCTCGAGTCATGGTAGGGGAATCAGGGCCTCAGACGTGTTGAAGAAGGACTCTAGAGGTCTTTCTCGGGTTGAGGCAAGAAAGCCTGGTCCCTGACTTGTGCAGATGGCAGGGAGCTTCTCAGGTGCCTCTAGAAGTCAGGATACTGTGGGTGGAGGGGCCTTTTGGGACTCCACTGGGTTTGGTGCATTGGAAGAGGGCCTCATCTCCAGTTGAGGCAGGAACCTCAGGGTTCCTCTGATTTCAGACTCCGAACGCAGGGTCCTTGCGAGTTGGGACAGGAGAGTCAGGCTCATCTTGGGTTGAGGCATGGAACTCCGCTGCCTCTCGAGGTGTTCACGGGGTGAGAGGCCTTGTCGAGCTGTATTTGGAACCTGGGGTTTTTCCGGACGATGCACGGGCGAGTCACTGCCCCTTCGTGTTGACTTCATTCACAGGGTGGAGTTCAAAGAGGTGTCTGGGCATCGGGTTCATATCAAGAGGGGACCGGGAAATCGGGGTCCTTCGGAATGTGGAACCACCCACGAGGCCACGTCTGGAATTTCGTCGTGAGACCGGCCTCATCCTGAGCGACGGAAGGTCGGCAACCCCTTCCAGACAAAGCAGGGGAGTCGACCCTCCTGTCGAGATCAGGAGGGTAGAAGGGCCTCAGAGGAAGTGGTGCCGGAAAACCTCGTGTTCCTCTCGAGGAGACCGGTATGTCGGGGAACTTTGTGGGTCGCATCAAGGGTGCCAAGTGCCGTTTGGACCTCCAATTCTTAACGTGGACTTCTCCTGAGACGCTGTAGCGGGAAAGGGCTTCATCTTGCGATGACGGGGGAACCACGTGATTTTTCTCGAGTTGCGGCGGGATTCTCGAGTTAGACGGGGATTCAGGATGCCTCGTGTGTTGGCCCAGGGAATTATAATGTTCCATTGGAGTTGCGAAGGAAAGCTGGGGATTGCTCTCGAGTGACTGCAGGGCAAATAGACCTCATCTAGGCTTGTGTCAGAAGCCAATGTTCCTCTAGGGGCGACAGATCTCGGGGTTGCATTCCAGACTCAGCCAGGGAGTCAGGCCTCGTCGCGGGTGGAAGCAAAGACCTCCATTCTCCTCTGTACTAGAGACGGGTATTTGTTGGAGCCCACAGAGTGGCCTAAGGGAACCACTCCTCCTGTGGAGTTTGGAGAGAGGAATAGGGATTGCGCTCTAGGCCATGGGGGAAACGAAGGCCCTCATTTCGGGATGACGGGGTGTCTCGGGTTTTTCTCGAGCTGAGGCCCCAGTGTGGGGTTTCTCACGAGGTACGACGCCAAGCTCAGTGAGCCTCTCTTGGGGCACCCGGGAAGTCGGGTCTCCATGCGAGTGGCGAGGGGGAGCGCGTCATTGCTCTCGAGTCATGGTAGGGGAATCAGGCCTCGAGACGTGTTGAAGAAGGACTCTCGAGGTCTTTCACGGGTTGAGGCAGGAAACCCTCGGTTCCCTCGACTTGTGCAGGTGACCTCAGGGAGCTCTCATGGTGCCTCTGAGAAGTCAGGGAAACTGTGGAGCTGGGAGGGGCCTCTCGGGACTCCACTGGGTTTGGTGCATTGGAAGAGGGCCACATTTCCAGTTGAGGCAGGAACCTCAGGGTTCCTATCCATTTCAAACTCGATCGCAGGGTCCTTGCAGAGTTGTGACGGGAGAGTCAGGCCTCGTCTTGGGATGAGGCATTGAACTCAGCTTGCCTCTCGAGGTGTTCACGAGGTACGAGGCCACTTGTCGAGCTGTATTTGGAACCTGGGGGTTTTCCCGGACGATGCACGGGGTAGTCACTGCCCCTTCGTGTTGACTTCATTCACAGGGTGGAGTTCGAAAAGGTGTCCGGGCATCGGGTTCTTATCAAGAGGGGACCGGGAAATCGGGTCCTTCGGAATGTGGAACCACCCACGAGGCCACGTCTGGAATTTCGTCGTGAGACCGGCCTCATCCTGAGGTGCGACTGGAAGGTCGGGAACCCCTACCAGACAAAGCAGGGGAGTCGACCTCCTGTCGAGATCAGGAGGGTAGAAGGGCCTCAGAGGAAGTGGTGCCGGAAAACCTCGGTGTTCCTCTCGAGGGAGACCGGTATGTCGGGGAACTTTGTGGGTAGCATCAAGGGTGCAAATTCCGTTTGGACCTCCAATTCTTAACGTGGGACTTCTCCTGAGGCGCTGTAGGGGGAAAGGGCTTCATCTTGCGATGACGGGGAGGCACGTGGTTTTTCTCGAGTTACGGCGGGATTCTCGAGTTACGACGGGGATTCAGGATGCCTCTTGTGTTGGCCCAGGGAAGTGCAATCATGGAGTTGCGAAGGAAAGCTGGGGATTGCTCTCGAGTGACTGCAGGGCAAATAGACCTCATCTAGGCTTGTGTGCAGAAGCCATGTTCCTCGCTAGGGGCGACACAGATCTCGGGGTTGCATTCCAGACTCACCAGGGGAGTCAGGCCCTCCGTCGGGGTGGAAGCAAACTCCATTCTCCGTCTGTAGTACAGCGGGTATTTGTGGAGCCCCAGTGGCCTAAGGGAATCCACTCCTCCTGTGGAGTTTGGAAGAGGAATAGGGATTGCGCTCTGGCCATGGGGAAACGAAGGCCCTCATCGGATGACGGGGTGTCTCGGTTTTTCTCGAGCGAAGGCCCCAGTGTGGGTTTCTCACGAGGTACGACGCCAAGCTCAGTGGAGCCTCTCTTGGGCACCGGGAAGTCAGGTCTCCATGCGAGTGGCGAGGGGGAGCGCGTCATTGCTCTCGAGTCCATGGTAGGGGAATCAGGCCTCGAGACGTGTTGAAGAAGGACTCTCGAGGTCTTTCTCGGGTTGAGGCAGGAAAACCCCCTTCGGGGG
>NW_020191477.1:0-9850 GCF_002263795.3 Bos taurus
CATAAAAGGATGAAATATTACCATTTGCAGCAACATAGACAGACCTAGTGAATATTATAGTTAGTTAAGTCAGTCAGAAAGAGAAAGTAACTATGATATGATATCATTTATATGTTGAATCTTAAAAATCATACAAATGAATCTATATTCAATACAGAAACAGACTCACAGACAGACAAACTGAGCTTATGATTACCAAAGGGGATAGGGAGTGGAGAGGGACAGGAATTAATAGGAATTTGGGGTTAACAGATACAAACTCTTATCACAAAAAGGGTAACCAATAAGGAATTACAGTAAGGTACAGACATTATGCTGATTAATTTATAATAATATATGGATAATATTCTGAAAATATATATATATATATATATATATATATCCAAATTGCTTTACTGTACACCTGAAAATAATGCCCTACATCAGCTGTATCTCAATTTAAAAATTCACACACAAAAACTCTCTTTCTCACTGTTTGTGAGTGCATATTGGCCTTGAAAAGAGATTAGGGCTGAATGAGATAAAATGTAAACCAGGTTTCATATAGTAGCTGTGAACATGTTTAGTTCAGTTCAGTTCAGTCGGTCAGTCGTGTCCGACTCTTTGCGACCCCATGAATCACAGCACGCCAGGCCTCCCTATCCATCACCAACTCCCGGAGTTCACTCAGACTTCACATGCATTCGAGTCAGTGATGCCATCCAGCCATCTCATCCTCTGGCGTCCCCTTCTCTTCTTGCCCCCAATCCCTCCCAGCATCAGAGTCTTTTCCAATGAGTCAACTCTTCACATGAGTTGGCCAAAGTACTGGAGTTTCAGCTTTAGCACCATTCCTTTGAATGAAACCCAGGGCTGATCTCCTTCAGAATGGACTGGTTGGATCTCCTTGCAGTCGAGGGGACTCTCAAGAGTCATCTCCAACACCACAGTTCAAAAGCATCAATGCTTCGGCACTCAGCCTTCTTCACAGTTCAACTCTCACATCCATACATGACCACAGGAAAAACCATAGCCTTGACTAGCTGAACCTTTTGTTGCGCAAATGTAATTCTCTGCTTCATGGAATATGCTCTCTAGGTTGGTCCATAACTTCCTTCCAAGCAGTAAGCGTCTTTTAATTCATGGCTGCAGTCACCACCCGCCGATATTTTGATGCCGCGAGTAAATATAACAGAATTCTGACACTGGTTCCCCAATTATTCCATGAAGTGATGGGACAGAATACCATGACTTTGTTTCTGAATGTTGAGCCCTTTAAGCCAACTTTTCACTCTCCTCTTTCACTTTCATCAAAGCTTTTTAGTTCCTCTTCACTTTCTGCCATAAGTGGTGTCACTCTATCTGAGGTTATTTGATATTGTCCGCGGCAATCTTGATTCCAGCTTGGTTTCTTCCGACGATCAGGCGTTCTACTTCGAGATTACCCTGCATTATACAATGGTTAAAACAAAACAGGATGACAATACAGCCTTGACGAACTCCTTTCCTCTATTGGACAAACCCAGTCTTGGTTCCATCTGCCCCACATGTCCAAAGTTCTAACTGTTGCTTCCCTGACCTGCCCCTCCATCACAACTTGTCCAAGAGCACACTCAAGTTCTGGTAATTCCCATCTCTTGAAGAACTTCACAGTTTATTGTGATCCACCACAGTTCAAGAGGCGAAGGCATAGTCCAAATAAAGCATAAAAAGATTTCTCTCATACCAGCCAATCGGAATCTCTTCTCCCTCCTCCTTTTCCACATGAGCGCAAGTCGCTGACTGTCCCACGGCCCAGACGCCTGCCGTAATGCTGGCAATTTGATCTCTGGTTCCTCTCTTTTCTGACATAAGCCAGCCCGATTGGAACATCAGAGGCACACAAAGTTCACCCCTTCACATACAGGGCGCCAGAGCCTGCTTGAGCGAGAACTTTTGTATGCCCTAAACTCTCTAGCTAGCCCGCAAGTGTGAGACGCAAAATGAGGCAATCTGTCATTGTGGTATTTGGAGCCAACATTCCTGTTCGCCTACCCTCGTGTTTCTTGGGATTGGAATGACATAGACCTCACCTTTTCCGATTCTTGGCCAGCGGTGGAATTGCCCTAATCTCTCCGCTACGGCAGCTCATCAGAACGCCGACGGCGCCACCAGCACTTTCACAGCATCATCTTTCAGGATTTGGGGAATAGCTCCTACTGACACCCTCTCAATATTCACCTTCCACTACTGTATGGCTCTGGGCCCACTGACTTTCTAGGCCCACTGACGTGCGACCACATTCCAGAACGGCCTATGTCTGCGTCACTGACAGTCAGATCACACCATCGTATATCTGGGTCGTGAAAAGCTTTTTTTTGTACAGTTCTGTGTATTCTTCCATCTCTTCTTAATATTCTTTGCTTCTGTGGAAGTCTTCCAAAACCCCAACGAGTCTCGTATCGCCTCCATGCCCTATCAGAGCCCATCTTCGAGAGCGCGTAACGCTCTCCATTTGGGGCATATCCTAGCTCTTTTCTATGTAAGGAGCACCCTAGCGTAGTGAGCTTCCCCTCACTCTCCGTTTTGGCTCCCATTACCGTCCTGCCACCCATCGTGGCCGCCCAATGGGAGTCAAAAGAAGCTAAATCCCTTATCTCTCTTGCAATCTTGGACTCTGCATTCAGATATTTGTATAGTCCTCTCACTACGTCTCCTTTTCCCTTATCTTGCGCTTCCTCCACACAGCTAGTGAGTCCAAATAACCGGACCCTCACCCAGGACCAGCCATTTTGCCTTTTTGCATTACTTTCGCACTCCGTCGGCCCAGATGGTCGATCTGCCCCCTCTCAATCCTGTACAATGTCACGAAACCCTCATCCATAGGTTTCATCAGGCACTTACCTATCAAGGCTAGCCCGACTCTATAAATCCATTCGTCCCTCCCCTAGCTGGCCCTATATGGCCCAGCCTACTCCAACTAAGGGATACTTGCTTTAAGGTCATACGGAGCCAGAATGAACTCTAGGATGTCGCCCTACTTCTTCCAATTTAAGTCGTGTGATCACACTACAAGGATGGCAAATAACAAGTCAAAGATCTTTGACCCCACGTTCAGCTCACTGGGTCTGGTTTACTGACTGTATAGAGCTCTCAGTATTTTGCTTGCGATGAAGAATTCTAATCGAAGCATATTGGCTGTTCGTGTTTGTGAGCTCATCTTTGGTTGATTCCAGATGTGCTCGTACTTTTCTCCTATGGCGTTTCTTGAATGCCGATGCTTTGCTTGATCCAGATTGACCAGCGAATTTCTTCCATTTTGGCAAAACTGTATTAGTCTTTTCCCATGTCCTGATCATTCGTGATAAACTTCCCAAGGGCCCATAATTATTGGCCTGACCTACTCCACTTAGGATTGTCTTGACGTTCGTACATACTATTGTGAGCCTTGAATTCGCAGGCCCCCTATACCATTTAAACGGATCCACTTTTTGGACACGCGAGCCGTGACATCCTGTTACCGAGTAGGTTCTGTATTAGCATATGTGACTAAAAGGTCTTCGTAGGTCATTCCATTAACCGATGCCCTCTATACTTCATCTTCAGCGCGGATTAACTGTTGGGCAATAGCACTTTGAGAATTACGCGATTGTGATATTAAGGTGATTGATAGTTGCCGTGATTTGCGCTTGAAAATGAACAGAGATCAAGATCGAAGCTCGTTTATATTTGCTGATCATTAGACTCCAACTGTCAAACTCTTTGCTTATTCCATAGGGTCTCGTACATCCATATCTCCAGGAGGCGGCATTGTTGCCTACCCATGCAGAAAAGGAGAAAAGGCTAAAAGACTTAGGTGCATCTGAAGCCCACATAACAGAGTCTCCTATCACACCAATTCTATACCACGCTTCGGCATGTGGTCAGCTATCCCCTGTAGGAGGCCAGGACATTCGTTCTGAACCATTCAACACTTGGCCATATACCTCACTGTTTGACCGACTGTCGAACCAATCCGTGGCGCTTGATTCGAGTGGACGCGGATCGATTCCAAGTTCCTATCAATAGGTACGATCTTAAAATACAGCATTGACCTCTCTATCACCAAGTCACATTCATCTATACATGAGGTATTCTGTTAATTACTATTGACTCATCCCGAATTCATTCTTTCTGGAGTATTTCCACTGATCTCAGTAGGCAATTATATGAGGACACCTAATGAGACGCGTAGGGGAGTTTCTGCTTTATGCGGTGAAAGTAATGGCTAAATACCTATCGATTTGCCTTTCATTACTGTCATGGGGCCTCCACCAAGCAAGAACCTACTGAGTGGGGTTCTGCCATTCCCTTCTCTCAGCGGAGGACCGATTCGATTGTCCTACTCTCGTCCACCATGGACCCGCACAAGGCGTGGCGGTCACAACGCTCGGGGCAACGGGACATAGTTTAGCACCTGCTGTACCCCTAAGACAAGGTCTGGTTGTCCTCCCTAGCGCTTTGATCCCCTAATTGACTATTTCTGTGCACGATCTCCATAAGATGGTGCAGTGTGTTTGCCCTCTTGACGCCCTCTGCTGCCAACAACCTACCATCTTTCCTGCTGAAATTACTCTACTTACACTGTGGCGAATGCTTTATGAGATTAACCAGCCATATCTCTCACGGCTGCCGAGCAGATTGAAACCATTGGCGTCTCCCAATACCTTGGGGGCCAATGAGGAGTGATCTTCTTGCTCATGCAGTCACGCCTTCTCGGAACACACCTATCAACGTGCCGAACATAGCTCCTCTAGGCCCGTTGACAATGGTGCACACTGTGCAGCAATTCAGGTCCTCTTTCCAAAGAGGAACCAGCTTTGTTGCTGCGTCCAAGCCTCCTGAGTTCAGTTCAAGCCACACCTCAGGAATCAGTGGTCCTCCACGTCATTTGTATGCGCCCCACACCCAGTCCTCCATTGGTCCCCAGGGAGAAGAGGACGTTCATCCCCAGTTAATTCGCAATCTTGGCCTTTTCCTCCATGTGTGGGCGAGCATGACAACAAACCTAGCACTTACCAAATCAGGGAATTTAGCCCAAGACTATCAGTTGTTAAGGGCCCCTGAAAACCTACCCCACTCATGCGCCATAAATAGAACTGACCCCTAAGTGACATAGCTGGTAAACCGTTTACGCCTGGGCACGAGTGCGCAATAGGCGTAAGTACATCTGACCCAGAGCAAATCTTCCAACAATTCTCTGGCAGCTAAGATCACCATGCTTGAATAAGCAATCTGAGCGTATGGCTACCACCACTTCCTGAGACTTATGAAAGAAAACGTAGAACCAGAACCTCAAGGGAGAACTGCTCATAGTACGAACGGACTTAATTGAATGTATACTCCTGGCCTCCATCCTCTTGCGCACCGGAGAAGGCCAGGCACCCCACTCCGAGTACACTGGGCTTGGAAAAACGTCTCCCGATGGACGAGGGTGATCTCCTTGTGCTTTAGGCTTGCAAAACCCTTCTGATGGGGCCGTATGCCATCCGAGACCTGTGCTAGTACGCCAACGAACTGAGCACTTCCCTTGCACTTTTTCACTTTCATGCAGTGGAGAAGGAAAATTGGAAACCCACTCCAGCTGTGTCTTTCCTGAAGAGAATCCCAGGTACTAGAGCCGTGGGTAGAAGGCTGCGCTCTGTCTCTGGCCTTGCCACAGACCGAAGCCAACGAATAGCTGAAGCCACTTGTCCCTCTCAAGCACGTGAGCGACTGTCCAGCAACCCATTGCACTTTGTCAAAGCAATGCATGCTAAGTTGCTCATTCCCATTGTGTCTGACTCTGTGGACCCCATGACGGCAGGACTTCACCTCACACCCACTGTCCATGGATGCTCCGCAATGTCACTAAGAATACACTGTGAGTGGGTGCCATTCCATTTCCCTCCAGAGCCCAGAGTCTTCCCCACACCATGGATCGCCTTAAAACCCGGAGTTTCCTATGCTACCTGCATGGAGGTGGGTTCTATACCACTATGCCACCTGGGAAGCTGGGTGTCGACTTTTCTCCTATGTTGCTATTAAGTTAGAAAATTTTTGAGAACACATCTTACAGAGAATGGGAAGTCCAAAGAAGTAAACGTTGTTTCCATCTTTCGGATCCCTTCATTGCCTCCCTATCGTCCTCTCACCACCTTTTGATGTCTCTTCTCTCAAATGCGCGGGTGTGTTGACCAGAATATAAGCGTCTGTGATAGAGAGCCCCAAAGCGAGGGGCATTTAGGACCAAAGAAGAGCAAGAAGAATAGCACAGGTAATCAGCTGCTAGACAAGAATCATACGAGGTCATAATCCCAGATCCTCCAGTCAATCAGGACTTGACCACAGAGGCCGGGGGCACTCGACCGTCCCGTGTATCCTTGGTTTTTTTGCCTCAGGTCCTTTTAACGCATAAGGACACGCCACAGAGAAACAGAGGGAGGGGCAGATGCTCTTTCAGTCAGAAACACAGGGAAGGATGTGCCCGTGAGCGTCCACCAACCTAGGTGCGGAAGTGAGGTCTTACCTTATCGTATAGAGGAGTAAGATACTGAAATGTCTTTCTCCATTCAGAAATAAATGGAAGGTGAAGACCTCTGGTCGTAGTCTTCTTTCTTCAAAGAAGCCAATGCTTAGATTAATGTCTCGTTATCTTATCCAATGTTTTTTGCTTTTTCCTTCATGTTAAGCTCCAGCGACTGACTGGTGTGTGTATTATTAGCTTTTCTACTTACTACTCAAGCCAAAAATGAATGGTGAAATTGATATGACGGTTCATAATCAGCAAACATGTTAGGGATGAACTCCCCACAACTGAAGGCTGTGAACCCTACAGTTTGGATTTGTGGGCCAGAAGTACCATAGGAATGAAGATCGGAGGTGAAGGTGCAGACAAGCATTAGGCTCTCCCTGGGTGGCTTGGCCCTTACTGCCCATCCTTGCTTACAACGAACCCAAAGGTATAAATTCTTACCCATAAGCGTTCCTGGTTCTCAGCTTGGCGACATGGTGCAATACGTCTGTGTCACCTTATCCTAGTAATGCCATAGCTGAAGCACTCGTACCGCTCGTTACTATTCTAGCTCTGGCACTCAAGAAGGGGCTCAACCATTAAGGACGCCCACTTTAAGCATTGCCTAGTCCCCCTGAGCGGCTATGCTTTGGGCTTTCTGGAATATTGAGAATAGGGCCCACCTGCGCCAAGCCTCTTCGTCAAACCCTGAATGCGTAATAAAGCACAGTCCAGGCACGTTGAAAGAGTCTTATGTACATCTATTTTACCGGGCCGCGAGATCCTCAAAAGTTTGTCGCGTGCACACTAAAGGGAGCAAAGAGTGTACTTCTCTTGAGGTGATTAATATATAAGACATGTCTTTCTCTCAGAGGTATGTTCCATCTCCACATATTTTACCTGACAATATTGGCCTTATAAGTAATGATATGATTAACACCTAAACACACAGCCCGATTGATACACACACACACACACGTAATATGCTGCAATCGTTAATTCTAATTCATTCTCCTCATGCAAACTGAACATAATAAATTCTTTCTAGTAATGAAGCCACTGTCACATGTCTGTCGCATATTATATTCATCAATAGGGGCTTTGAGGGAGTACCCCTTGGCTGTATATCACAGGATAGCAAAGTTGACCATCTCTAGCCCATAGTTCAAAAGGGAGGCGCCCACTTGTCCCAGAGAGGGCAAGGGACAGAACCTCACCCCAAGTCCCACTTATCGGACCAGGGGACAGAAGCTATAAGGACTAGTTTGTGAGCTGTGAGCCCCTGGACTCATCCTACTACCCAGAAGCCGTGGCCTGGAGGGGGTCCGAAATTCCGACGCACCAGCCAATTGGCTAAGGGCAGCAACTGTGAAAGTCGGTTTTCTCACACTTCTCCTTAATTGATTTATGGCCACACAGTCATGATTTTAGGCAAATGGATTGTTTATACTACCACCGTCCAACTTTTAATCTTATCGGCTTGGAAAGCGTTGTCAAAAAGAACACTTTCTTAACAGAATGGGTGTGTTCACACGAGACTTCAGAACTCCTTAAGAACCCTGGCCCAGCCATTTACATTTGATGCTTCTGAAGCCGACCCTTCCTAACAACCCAGGTCGCCCGCGTACACTTGGGAAGAGGCACAGCTTGCCTTTAAGGTCGAGCCAGCGGGTCCTCCAGATCTCAGGATGGAGATATGGGCCAACAGCGCATAGCAATAGCAAGCTGTGACTGACGGTGGCCTCGCGATTGTCTCCTGCCTCCTTCCCTGGCTCGTCTCCTGATCTGGGCGCGCCTGCATAATCTGTAACTGATTAGGAAAATGTACTTTTGATCACTTCATCCTCGTTGGATCCAGGATATCCACACGATCCGAATTAACAGCGTTGCAGAAAGAATAGCAAAAGGAAGAGACAGAGGGTCTTTTAGATACTTAGAATAATCCGCCTTTAACACCTTCATAGGACCAACCATAAAGTCCGAAGTACACCTGAACTTCGCTTCTTTACCAATAGGAGATTCCGAACTTCTCTAGGCCCACCTAACTGCGACATATACAAGAAGATGCCCCACCCTAGCACATCATATCATCAGTTAGTTAACTTAGAAGCCCAGGCATGAATAATGTGGACCAACGAAGCCCACTTATGTCTCTCCATTCAGTCAATTGCTGAACAGGCAGAGAAACAAGAAGAAAAGGAGAGAAAGGGAAGCAAGAACAACACGGAGAACCAAGTCGCCCATAGATGGGCCAGTGGAGGCCGCGATAAGCTTATGATTTGCAAAGAGCAGGTATTGACTAAGCTTAGGTGTGGGCGACGTATAGTAAGGCCTTAGGAGTTGGGTTGGTAAAGTCATGCAAAAGATCAGCGAGTGCTCGTATTGATTCTGCTCTATCGAGGACCAGGCTTTTCTTTCCGGCAAACGGATTGGTTACTTCACAAATGCTGTTGTTTTAGGTGAGTTATCTATTCATCTCCTCATGGCCAGGAGGCCTGAGAATCAATCGATTTGTATGAACCCTCTGGTTTCTGAAGAGTGTATGGGTCCGGTAACAGAAATTTAGGTTACTAAGGGTATGACCCAACTATTGTTATATTCAAAGTGTAAATGGCCGCATACACCTCCTAAGAAAGTGTTAAAGTAAAGTTGTCTATTCCTATATAAACAAAGATCCACAAGAGCTTACAAACAGGGGAAAAACTTTATACCTTAAGGGGGTTGCGGGAGGAAGTTGTTGAACACCGGGACAGGGCACTACTTATTTTGTTTCTAGTAAATGTGTGAGCTCCTGAGTGAGTATCACCAACTATATTTAAGTGTAGAGTTTACTCCCAAGAGCCCAATGACGATGGGGATCCTCCAGCAAGACCTTGGGAAGTCGACACGCATGTTGGAGTGCACCCGCTCAACATCGAAGCCCTCATCCTTCCCACCAGTAACAGTAATTCTATGAATATTTGTCTCACACTAGCTCGCCAAGAGGAACTCCCTATTACTATTTGAATATCTTAGGCTTCCCTTGCCTCGGGCTTGTATGGGTGTAGTGGCGAGTAAAATCATCCTATTGCTGCGTAAGATTCTCCAATATAGGAGTCACAGAGAAACACCTGTCAGGAAGTTTCAGAGAACCTTGCCCAGACATGGTGATTTGAGTTGAACAGTATAAAACTCACCTTCTATGCCCAGGAGGTTTCTAAAAATGTAATATAACTCTGGAAAAACTTTTAAGATTATGAAACTCTTCAGGTGAGAAAGGCTTGATTCGGGAAAGCCCGAACACCATTAAGAAATGTCAAAGGGTACATGTTAGTAAAAGTCGGAATATAAAATTAGAAATAATAAACAGCCCTACAGCGA
>NW_020191478.1:0-20927 GCF_002263795.3 Bos taurus
AGAGATGGATGCCAGCCAGTTTGCCACATTAAGCGGGCTTGATGTTGCAAGCAACAGAGAAGGACCCAAGCAGGGGGGGCCCTTATGCCCCTGATACAGAGAGCAGTAGGGAAGGACCCAAACCGGGTGGTGGGGGGTAGGGGGGGACGGCGGCAGGCTTTAGTGCCTGATGCACCAAGCAACAGATAAGGAACCCAGGGAATGTGGCCATTTAAGCTCCAGACACACCAAGCAACAGTGAAAAACTCAAGCCAGGGGCGTCATTTAAGCACCTGGTGAACTGAGCAACAGTGAAGGACCCCAGTCAGAGGCCCTTTAAGTGCCTGACACGCACGTAATAGAGAAGGACCTCAGCCACGGTAGGCATTTAAGTGCCTGACACACGAAGCAATAGAGAAGACCCTAGCTAGGGTGGCCATTTAAGTGCCTGTCCCTCAAGCAACAGAGAAGGACTCCAACACGGGAACCCTTTAAACACCTGACACACTGAGCAACAGAGAAGGACCCCAACGGGGTGGGCGGGGCCTTAGGCACCTGACACATTGACCAACAGGGAACGTCCTCAGCCAGGGCGGCCCTTTAAATGCCTGATATGCAAGCAACAGAGAAGGACCCCAGCCAGGGTGGCCTTTTAAGTGCCTGACGCACCAGGCCACAGAGAAGGACCCCAGCCAGGGTGGCCATTTAAAAAGTCTGTCATGCCAAGCAACACAATAGGACCCCAGGCAGGGGGCCCTTTAAGTGCCCGATGTGCAAAGAAACAGAAAAGGACTCCAGGCATGGTCCCCTTTAAGTGCCTGACACTCCCAACAGTGAAGGACCCCAGTCGGGGGTCCCTTTAAGTGGCTGACATGCCAGCAACAGAGAAGGACCCCCAACTTCAGGTGGGGGCCATTTAAGCACCTGACACATTGAGCAATAGGGAGGGACCAACCAGGTGGGCCCTTTAAGTGCCTGATGCACCGAGCAACAAAAAAGGACCCCAAGATGGGTGGCCATTTCAGCGCCTGATGCACTGAACAAAAGAGAAGGAGCCCAGCCAGGGGCACTAATAAGTGGCTGATGTGCCAAGTAACAGAGAACCACCCCAGCCAGGGGGCCCTTTAAGTGACTGACACGAAAAATAAGAGATGGATGCCAGCCAGTTTGGCCATTTAAGCGCTTGATGTTGCAAGCAACAGAGAAGGACCCCAGCAGGGGGGCCCCTTATGCCCCTGATACAGAGAGCAGTAGGGAAGGACCCAAACTGGGTGCTGGGGGGTAGGGGGGGACGCGGCAGGCTTTAGTGCCTGATGCACCAAGCACAGATAAGGAACCCAGGGAATGTGGCCATTTAAGCTCCAGACACACCAAGCAACAGTGAAAAACTCAAGCCAGGGCGTCATTTAAGCACCTGGTGAAACTGAGCAACAGAAGAAGGACCCCAGTCAGAGGCCCTTTAATGTGCTGGACACGCCACGTAATAGAGAAGGACCTCAGCCACGGTAGGCATTTAAGTGCCTGACACACGAAGCAATAGAGAAGGACCCTAGCTAGGGTGGCCATTTAAAGTGCCTGTCCCTCCAAGCAACAGAGAAGGACTCCAACCACGGGGACCCTTTAAACACTGACACACTGAGCAACAGAGAAGGACCCCAACGGGGTGGGCGGGGCCCTTAGGCACCTGACACATTGACCAACAGGGAACGTCCTCAGCCTGGGCGGCCCTTTTAAATGCCTGATATGCCAAGCAAACAAAGAAGGACCCCAGCCAGGGTGGCCTTTTAAGTGCCTGACGCACCCAGGCCACAGAGAAGGACCCCAGCCAGGGTGGCCATTTAAAAGTCTGTCATGCGCAAGCAACACAATTAGGACCCCAGCCAGGGGGCCCTTTAAGTGACTGACACGAAAAATAAGAAGATTGGGATGCCCAGCCAGTTTGGCCATTTAAGCGCTTGATGTTGCAAGCAACAGAGAAGGACCCCAAGCAGGGGGGCCCCTTAGCCCTGACACAGAGAGCAGTAGGGAAAGACCCAAACCAGGTTGGGGGTGGGCGGAAGGGGGCAGGCTTTAGTGCCTGATGCACCAAGCAACAAAAAAGGACCCCAACATGGGTGGCCATTTCAGCGCCTGATGCACTGAACAAAAGAGGAACCCAGCCAGGGGGCCCTTTAAGTGACTGACACGAAAAATAAGAGATGGATGCCAGCCAGTTTGGCCATTTAAGCGCTTGATGTTGCAAGCAACAGAGAAGGACCCCAAGCAGGGGGGCCCCTTATGCCCCTGATACAGAGAGCAGTAGGGAAGGACCCAAACCGGGTGCTGGGGGGTAGGGGGGGGACGGGGGCAGGCTTTAGTGCCTGATGCACCAAGCAACAGATAAGGAACCCAGGGAATGTGGCCATTTAAGCTCCAGACACACCAAGCAACAGTGAAAAACTCAAGCCAGGGGCGTCATTTAAGCACCTGGTGAACTGAGCAACAGAGAAGGACCCCAGTCAGAGGCCCTTTAAGTGCCTGACACGCCACGTAATAGAGAAGGACCTCAGCCACGGGTAGGCATTTAAGTGCCTGACACACGAAGCAATAGAGAAGGACCCTAGCTAGGGTGGCCATTTAAGTGCCTGTCCCTCCAAGCAACAGAAGAAAGGACTCCAACCACGGGGACCCCTTTAAACACCTGACACACTGAGCAACAGAGAAGGACCCCAACGGGGTGGGCGGGGCACCCTTAGGCACCTGACACATTGACCACAGGGAACGTCCTCAGCCAGGGCGGCCCTTTAAATGCCTGATATGCCAAGCAACAGAGAAGGAACCCCAGCCAGGGTGGCCTTGTTAAGTGCCTGACGCACCAGGCCACAGAGAAAGGACCCCCAGCCAGGGTGGCCATTTAAAAGCCTGTCATGCCAAGCAACACAATAGGAACCCCAGGCAGGGGGCCCTTTAAGTGCCCGATGTGCAAAGAAACAGAAAAGGACTCCAGGCACAGTCCCCTTTAAGTGCCTGACACTCCCAACAGTGAAGGACCCCAGTCGGGGGTCCCTTTAAGTGCCTGACATGCCCAGCAACAGAGAAGGACCCCCCAACTTCAGGTGGGGGCCATTTAAGCACCTGACACATTGAGCAATAGGGAGGGACCCAACCAGGTGGGCCCTTTAAGTGCCTGATGCACCGAGCAACAAAAAAGGACCCCAACATGGGTGGCCATTTCAGCGCCTGATGCACTGAACAAAGAGAAGGAGCCCAGCCAGGGGCACTAATAAGTGGCTGATGTGCCAAGTAACAGAGAAGCACCCCCAGCCAGGGGCCCTTTAAGTGACTGACACGAAAAATAAGAGATGGATGCCAGCCAGTTTGGCCATTTAAGCGCTTGATGTTGCAAGCAACAGAGAAGGACCCCAAGCAGGGGGGCCCCTTAGGCCCCTGACACAGAGAGCAGTAGGGAAAGACCCAAACAGGTTGGGGGTGGGCGGAAGGGGGCAGGCTTTAGTGCCTGATGCACCAAGCAACAGAAAAGGAACCCAGGGAATGTGGCCATTTAAGCTCCAGACACACCAAGCAACAGTGAAGAACTCAAGCCAGGGGGATCATTTAAGCACCTGGTGAACTGAGCAACAGAGAAGGACCCAGGCAGGGGGCCCTTTAAGTGCCCGATGTGCAGAGAAACAGAAAAGGACTCCAGGCATGGTCCCCTTTAAGTGCCTGACACACCAAGTAACAGTGAAGGACCCCAATCGGGGCCCTTTAAGTGCCTGACATGCCAAGCAACAGAGAAGGACCCCCGAACTGCAGGTGGGGGGCCATTTAAGCACCTGACACATTGAGCAATAGAGAGGGACCCAACCAGGTGGGCCCTTTAAGTGCCTGATGCACCAAGCAACAAAAAAGGACCCCAACATGGGTGGCCATTTCAGCGCCTGATGCACTGAACAAAAGAGGAACCCAGCCAGGGGGCCCTTTAAGTGACTGACACGAAAAATAAGAGATGGATGCCAGCCAGTTTGGCCATTTAAGCGCTTGATGTTGCAAGCAACAGAGAAGGACCCCAAGCAGGGGGGCCCCTTATGCCCCTGATACAGAGAGCAGTAGGGAAGGACCCAAACCGGGTGCTGGGGGGGTAGGGGGGGGACGGGGGCAGGCTTTAGTGCCTGATGCACCAAGCAACAGATAAGGAACCCAGGGAATGTGGCCATTTAAGCTCCAGACACACCAAGCAACAGTGAAAAACTCAAGCCAGGGGCGTCATTTAAGCACCTGGTGAACTGAGCAACAGAGAAGGACCCCAGTCAGAGGCCCTTTAAGTGCCTGACACGCCACGTAATAGAGAAGGACCTCAGCCAGGGTAGGCATTTAAGTGCCTGACACACGAAGCAATAAGAGAAGGACCCTAGCTAGGGTGGCCATTTAAAGTGCCTGTCCCTCCAACGCAACAGAGAAGGACTCCAACCACGGGGACCCTTTAAACACCTGACACACTGAGCAACAGAGAAGGACCCCAACGGGGTGGGCGGGGCCCTTAGGCACCTGACACATTGACCAACAGGGAACGTCCTCAGCCAGGGCGGCCCTTTAAGTGCCTGATTATGCAAGCAACAGAGAAGGACCCCAGCCAGGGTGGCCTTTTAAGTGCCTGACGCACCAGGCCACAGAGAAGGACCCCAGCCAGGGTGGCCATTTAAAAGCCTGTCATGCCAAGCAACACAATAGGACCCCAGGCAGGGGGCCCTTTAAGTGCCCGATGTGCAAAGAAACAGAAAGGACTCCAGGCACGGTCCCCTTTAAGTGCCTGACACTCCCAACAGTGAAGGACCCCAGTCGGGGGTCCCTTTAAGTGCCTGACATGCCCAGCAACAGAGAAGGACCCCCCAACTTCAGGTGGGGGCCATTTAAGCACCTGACACATTGAGCAATAGGGAGGGACCCAACCAGGTGGGCCCCTTTAAGTGCCTGATGCACCGAGCAACAAAAAAGGACCCCAACATGGGTGGCCATTTCAGCGCCTGATGCACTGAACAAAAGAGAAGGAGCCCAAGCCAGGGGCACTAATAAGTGGCTGATGTGCCCAAGTAACAGAGAAGCACCCCCAGCCAGGGGCCCTTTAAGTGACTGACACGAAAAATAAGAGATGGATGCCAGCCAGTTTGGCCATTTAAGCGCTTGATGTTGCAAGCAACAGAGAAGGACCCCAAGCAGGGGGGCCCCTTAGGCCCCTGACACAGAGAGCAGTAGGGAAAGACCCAAACCAGGTTGGGGTGGGCGGAAGGGGGCAGGCTTTAGTGCCTGATGCACCAAGCAACAGAAAGGAACCCAGGGAATGTGGCCATTTAAGCTCCAGACACACCAAGCAACAGTGAAGAACTCAAGCCAGGGGGATCATTTAAGCACCTGGTGAACTGAGCAACAGAGAAGGACCCCAGGCAGGGGGCCCTTTAAGTGCCCGATGTGCAGAGAAACAGAAAAGGACTCCAGGCATGGTCCCCTTTAAGTGCCTGACACACCAAGTAACAGTGAAGGACCCCAATCGGGGGCCCTTTAAGTGCCTGACATGCCAAGCAACAGAGAAGGACCCCCGAACTGCAGGTGGGGGGCCATTTAAGCACCTGACACATTGAGCAATAGAGAGGGACCCAACCAGGTGGGCCCTTTAAGTGCCTGATGCACCAAGCAACAAAAAAGGACCCCAACATGGGTGGCCATTTCAGCGCCTGATGCACTGAACAAAAGAGGAACCCAGCCAGGGGGCCCTTTAAGTGACTGACACGAAAAATAAGAGATGGATGCCAGCCAGTTTGGCCATTTAAGCGCTTGATGTTGCAAGCAACAGAGAAGGACCCCAAGCAGGGGGGCCCCTTATGCCCCTGATACAGAGAGCAGTAGGGAAGGACCCAAACCGGGTGGTGGGGGGTAGGGGGGGGACGGGGGCAGGCTTTAGTGCCTGATGCACCAAGCAACAGATAAGGAACCCAGGGAATGTGGCCATTTAAGCTCCAGACACACCAAGCAACAGTGAAAAACTCAAGCCAGGGGCGTCATTTAAGCACCTGGTGAACTGAGCAACAGAGAAGGACCCCAGTCAGAGGCCCTTTAAGTGCCTGACACGCCACGTAATAGAGAAGGACCTCAGCCAGGGTAGGCATTTAAGTGCCTGACACACGAAGCAATAGAGAAGGACCCTAGCTAGGGTGGCCATTTAAGTGCCTGTCCCTCCAAGCAACAGAGAAGGACTCCAACCACGGGGACCCTTTAAACACCTGACACACTGAGCAACAGAGAAGGACCCCAACGGGGTGGGCGGGGCCCTTAGGCACCTGACACATTGACCAACAGGGAACGTCCTCAGCCAGGGCGGCCCTTTAAATGCCTGATATGCCAAGCAACAGAGAAGGACCCCAGCCAGGGTGGCCTTTTAAGTGCCTGACGCACCAGGCCACAGAGAAGGACCCCAGCCCGGGTGGCCATTTAAAAGTCTGTCATGCCAAGCAACACAATAGGACCCAGGCAGGGGCCCTTTAAGTGCCCGATGTGCAAAGAAACAGAAAAGGACTCCAGGCACGGTCCCCTTTAAGTGCCTGACACTCCCAACAGTGAAGGACCCCAGTCGGGGGTCCCTTTAAGTGCCTGACATGCCCAGCAACAGAGAAGGACCCCCCCAACTTCAGGTGAGGGCCATTTAAGCACGTGACACATTGAGCAATAGGGAGGGACCCAACCAGGTGGGCCCTTTAAGTGCCTGATGCACCGAGCAACAAAAAAGGACCCCAACATGGGTGGCCATTTCAGCGCCTGATGCACTGAACAAAAGAGAAGGAGCCCAGCCAGGGGCACTAATAAGTGGCTGATGTGCCAAGTAACAGAGAAGCACCCCCAGCCAGGGGGCCCTTTAAGTGACTGACACGAAAAATAAGAGATGGATGCCAGCCAGTTTGGCCATTTAAGCGCTTGATGTTGCAAGCAACAGAGAAGGACCCCAAGCAGGGGGGCCCCTTAGGCCCCTGACACAGAGAGCAGTAGGGAAAGACCCAAACCAGGTTGGGGTGGGCGGAAGGGGGCAGGCTTTAGTGCCTGATGCACCAAGCAACAAAAAAGGACCCCAACATGGGTGGCCATTTCAGCGCCTGATGCACTGAACAAAAGAGGAACCCAGCCAGGGGGCCCTTTAAGTGACTGACACGAAAAATAAGAGATGGATGCCAGCCAGTTTGGCCATTTAAGCGCTTGATGTTGCAAGCAACAGAGAAGGACCCCAAGCAGGGGGGCCCCTTATGCCCCTGATACAGAGAGCAGTAGGGAAGGACCCAAACCGGGTGCTGGGGGTAGGGGGGGACGGGGGCAGGCTTTAGTGCCTGATGCACCAAGCAACAGATAAGGAACCCAGGGAATGTGGCCATTTAAGCTCCAGACACACCAAGCAACAGTGAAAAACTCAAGCCAGGGGCGTCATTTAAGCACCTGGTGAACTGAACAACAGAGAAGGACCCCAGTCAGAGGCCCTTTAAGTGCCTGACACGCCACGTAATAGAGAAGGACCTCAGCCAGGGTAGGCATTTAAGTGCCTGACACACGAAGCAATAGAGAAGGACCCTAGCTAGGGTGGCCATTTAAGTGCCTGTCCCTCCAAGCAACAGAGAAGGACTCCAACCATGGGGACCCTTTAAACACCTGACACACTGAGCAACAGAGAAGGACCCCAACGGGGTGGGCGGGGCCCTTAGGCACCTGACACATTGACCAACAGGGAACGTCCTCAGCCAGGGCGGCCCTTTAAATGCCTGATATGCCAAGCAACAGAGAAGGACCCCAGCCAGGGTGGCCTTTTAAGTGCCTGACGCACCAGGCCACAGAGAAGGACCCCAGCCAGGGTGGCCATTTAAAAGTCTGTCATGCCAAGCAACACAATAGGACCCCAGGCAGGGGGCCCTTTAAGTGCCCGATGTGCAAAGAAACAAAAAAGGACTCCAGGCATGGTCCCCTTTAAGTGCCTGACACTCCCAACAGTGAAGGACCCCAGTCGGGGGTCCCTTTAAGTGCCTGACATGCCAAGCAACAGAGGAAGGACCCCCCAACTTCAGGTGGGGGCCATTTAAGCACCTGACACATTGAGCAATAGGGAGGGACCCAACCAGGTGGGCCCTTTAAGTGCCTGATGCACCGAGCAACAAAAAAGGACCCCAAGATGGGTGGCCATTTCAGCGCCTGATGCACTGAACAAAAGAGAAGGAGCCCAGCCAGGGGCACTAATAAGTGGCTGATGTGCCAAGTAACAGAAGAACCACCCCCAGCCAGGGGGCCCTTTAAGTGACTGACACGAAAAATAAGAGATGGATGCCAGCCAGTTTGGCCATTTAAGCGCTTGATGTTGCAAGCAACAGAGAAGGACCCCAAGCAGGGGGGCCCCTTATGCCCCTGATACAGAGAGCAGTAGGGAAGGACCCAAACTGGGTGCTGGGGGGTAGGGGGGGACGCGGGCAGGCTTTAGTGCCTGATGCACCAAGCAACAGATAAGGAACCCAGGGAATGTGGCCATTTTAAGCTCCAGACACACCAAGCAACAGTGAAAAACTCAAGCCAGGGGCGTCATTTAAGCACCTGGTGAACTGAGCAACAGAGAAGGACCCCAGTCAGAGGCCCTTTAAGTGCCTGACACGCCACGTAATAGAGAAGGACCTCAGCCACGGTAGGCATTTAAGTGCCTGACACACGAAGCAATAGAGAAGGACCCTAGCTAGGGTGGCCATTTAAGTGCCTGTCCCTCCAAGCAACAGAGAAGGACTCCAACCACGGGGACCCTTTAAACACCTGACACACTGAGCAACAGAGAAGGACCCCAACGGGGTGGGCGGGGCCCTTAGGCACCTGACACATTGACCAACAGGGAACGTCCTCAGCCAGGGCGGCCCTTTAAATGCCTGATATGCCAAGCAACAAAGAAGGACCCCAGCCAGGGTGGCCTTTTAAGTGCCTGACGCACCAGGCCACAGAGAAGGACCCCAGCCAGGGTGGCCATTTAAAAGTCTGTCATGCCAAGCAACACAATAGGACCCCAGCCAGGGGGCCCTTTAAGTGACTGACACGAAAAATAAGAGATGGATGCCAGCCAGTTTGGCCATTTAAGCGCTTGATGTTGCAAGCAACAGAGAAGGACCCCAAGCAGGGGGGCCCCTTAGGCCCCTGACACAGAGAGCAGTAGGGAAAGACCCAAACCAGGTTGGGGGTGGGCGGAAGGGGGCAGGCTTTTAGTGCCTGATGCACCAAGCAACAAAAAAGGACCCCAACATGGGTGGCCATTTCAGCGCCTGATGCACTGAACAAAAGAGGAACCCAGCCAGGGGCCCTTTAAGTGACTGACACGAAAAATAAGAGATGGATGCCAGCCAGTTTGGCCATTTAAGCGCTTGATGTTGCAAGCAACAGAGAAGGACCCCAAGCAGGGGGGCCCCTTATGCCCCTGATACAGAGAGCAGTAGGGAAGGACCCAAACCGGGTGCTGGGGGGTAGGGGGGGGACGGGGGCAGGCTTTAGTGCCTGATGAACCAAGCAACAGATAAGGAACCCAGGGAATGTGGCCATTTAAGCTCCAGACACACCAAGCACAGTGAAAAACTCAAGCCAGGGCGTCATTTAGCACCTGGTGAACTGAGCAACAGTGAAGGACCCCAGTCAGAGGCCCCTTTAAGTGCCTGACACGCCACGTAATAGAAGAAGGACCTCAGCCAGGGTAGGCATTTAAGTGCCTGACACACGAAGCAATAGAGAAGGACCCTAGCTAGGGTGGCCATTTAAGTGCCTGTCCCTCCAAGCAACAGAGGAAGGACTCCAACCACGGGGACCCTTTAAACACCTGACACACTGGAGCAACAGAGAAGGACCCCAACGGGGTGGGCGGGGCCCTTAGGCACCTGACACATTGACCAACAGGGAACGTCCTCAGCCAGGGCGGCCCTTTAAATGCTGATATGCAAGCAACAGAGAAGGACCCCAGCCAGGGTGGCCTTTTAAGTGCCTGACGCACCAGGCCACAGAGAAGGACCCCAGCCAGGGTGGCCATTTAAATGTCTGTCATGCCAAGCAACACAATAGGACCCCAGGCAGGGGGCCCTTTAAGTGCCCGATGTGCAAAGAAACAGAAAAGGGACTCCAGGCATGGTCCCCTTTAAGTGCCTGACACTCCCAACAGTGAAGGACCCCAGTCGGGGGTCCCTTTAAGTGCCTGACATGCCAAGCAACAGAGAAGGACCCCCCCAACATTCAGGTGGGGGCCATTTAAGCACCTGACACATTGAGCAATAGGGAGGGACCCAACCAGGTGGGCCCTTTAAGTGCCTGATGCACCGAGCAACAAAAAAGGACCCCAACATGGGTGGCCATTTCAGCGCCTGATGCACTGAACAAAAGAGAAGGAGCCCAGCCAGGGGCACTAATAAGTGGTGATGTGCCAGTAACAGAGAACCCCCCAGCCAGGGGCGCCCTTTAAGTGACTGACACGAAAAATAAGAGATGGATGCCAGCCAGTTTGGCCATTTAAGCGCTTTGATGTTGCAAGCAACAGAGAAGGACCCCAAGCAGGGGGGCCCCCTTAGGCCCCTGACACAGAGAGCAGTAGGGAAAGACCCAAACCAGGTTGGGGGTGGGCGGAAGGGGGCAGGCTTTAGTGCCTGAATGCACCAAGCAACAAAAAAGGACCCCAACATGGGTGGCCATTTCAGCGCCTGATGCACTGAACAAAAGAGGAAACCCAGCCAAGGGGGCCCTTTAAGTGACTGACACGAAAAATAAGAGATGGATGCCAGCCAGTTTGGCCATTAAAGCGCTTGATGTTGCAAGCAACAGAGAAGGACCCCAAGCAGGGGGGCCCCTTATGCCCCTGATACAGAGAGCAGTAGGGAAGGACCCAAACCGGGTGGTGGGGGGGTAGGGGGGGACGGGGGCAGGCTTTAAGTGCCTGATGCACCAAGCAAACAGATAAGCGAACCCAGGGAATGTGGCCATTAAGCTCCAGACACACCAAGCAACAGTGAAAAACTCAAGCCAGGGGCGTCATTTAAGCACCTGGTGAACTGAGCAACAGAGAAGGACCCCAGTCAGAGGCCCTTTAAGTGCCTGACACGCCACGTAATAGAGAAGGACCTCAGCCACGGTAGGCATTTAAGTGCCTGACACACGAAGCAATAGAGAAGGACCCTAGCTAGGGTGGCCATTTAAGTGCCTGTCCCTCCAAGCAACAGAGAAGGACTCCAACCACGGGGACCCTTTAAACACCTGACACACTGAGCAACAGAGAAGGACCCCAACGGGGTGGGCGGGCCCTTAGGCACCTGACACATTGACCAACAGGGAACGTCCTCAGCCAGGGCGGCCCTTTAAATGCCTGATATGCCAAGCAACAGAGAAGGACCCCAGCCAGGGTGGCCTTTTAAGTGCCTGACGCACCAGGCCACAGAGAAGGACCCCAGCCAGGGTGGCCATTTAAAAGCCTGTCATGCCAAGCAACACAATAGGACCCCAGGCAGGGGGCCCTTTAAGTGCCCGATGTGCAAAGAAACAGAAAGGATCCAGGCACAAGTCCCCTTAAAGCCTGCCCTGACACTCCCCAACAGTGGAACGGACCCCAGTCGGGGTCCCCTTTAAGTGCCTGACATGCCAGCAACAGATAAGGACCCCCCAACTTCAGGTGGGGGCCCATTTAAGCACCTGACACATTGAGCAATAGGGAGGGACCCAACCAGGTGTGGGGGCCCTTTAAGTGCCTGATGCCCCGAGCAAACAATAAAAGGACCCCAACATGGGTGGCCATTGTCAGCGCCTGATGCACTGGAACAAAAAGAGAAAGGAGCCCATCCAGGGGCACTAATAAGTGGCTGATGCTGCCAAGTAACCAGACGAAGCCCCCCAGCCAGGGGGCCCTTTAAAGTGACTGAGCCACGAAAAATAAGAGATGGATCCAGCCAGTTTGGCCATTTAAGCGCTTGATGTTGCAAAGCAACAGAAGAAGGACCCCAAGCAGGGGGCCCCTTAGGCCCCTGACACAGAGAAGCAGTAGGGAAAGACCCAAACCAGGTTGGGGGTGGCGGTAAGGGGGCAGGCTTTAGTGCCTGATGCACCAAGCAACAGAAAAGGGAACCCAGGGAATGTGGCCATTTAAGCTCCAGACACACCAAGCACAGTGAAGAACTCAAGCCAGGGGATCATTTAAGCACCTGGTGAACTGAGCAACAGAGAAGGACCCCAGGCAGGGGCCCTTTAAGTGGCCCGATGTGCAGAGAAACAGAAAAGGACTCCAGGCATGGTCCCCCTTTAAGTGCCTGACACACCAAGTAACAGTGAAGGACCCCAATCGGGGGCCCTTTAAGTGCCTGACATGCAAGCAACAGAGAAGGACCCCCGAACTGCAGGTGGGGGGCCATTTAAGCACCTGACACATTGAGCAATAGAGAGGGACCCAACCAGTGGGCCCTTTAAGTGCCTGATCACCAAGCAACAAAAAAGGACCCCAACATGGTGGCCATTTCAGCGCCTGATGCACTGAACAAAAGAGGAACCCAGCCAAGGGGGCCCTTTAAGTGACTGACACGAAAAATAAGAGATGGATGCCAGCCAGTTTGGCCATTTAAGCGCTTGATGTTGCAAGCAACAGAGAAGGACCCCAAGCAGGGGGCCCCTTATGCCCCTGATACAGAGAGCAGTAGGGAAGGACCCAAACCGGGTGCTGGGGGGTAGGGGGGGGACGGGGGCAGGCTTTAGTGCCTGATGAACCAAGCAACAGATAAGGAACCCAGGGAATGTGGCCATTTAAGCTCCAGACACACCAAGCAACAGTGAAAAACTCAAGCCAGGGGCGTCATTTAAGCACCTGGTGAACTGAGCAACAGAGAAGGACCCCAGTCAGAGGCCCTTTAAGTGCCTGACACGCCACGTAATAGAGAAGGACCTCAGCCAGGGTAGGCATTTAAGTGCCTGACACACGAAGCAATAGAGAAGGACCCTAGCTAGGGTGGCCATTTAAGTGCCTGTCCCTCCAAGCAACAGAGAAGGACTCCAACCATGGGGACCCTTTAAACACCTGACACACTGAGCAACAGAGAAGGACCCCAACGGGGTGGGCGGGGCCCTTAGGCACCTGACACATTGACCAACAGGGAACGTCCTCAGCCAGGGCGGCCCTTTAAATGCCTGATATGCCAAGCAACAGAGAAGGACCCCAGCCAGGGTGGCCTTTTAAGTGCCTGACGCACCAGGCCACAGAGAAGGACCCCAGCCAGGGTGGCCATTTAAAAGTCTGTCATGCCAAGCAACACAATAGGACCCCAGGCAGGGGGCCCTTTAAGTGCCCGATGTGCAAAGAAACAGAAAAGGACTCCAGGCACGGTCCCCTTTAAGTGCCTGACACTCCCAACAGTGAAGGACCCCAGTCGGGGGTCCCTTTAAGTGCCTGACATGCCAAGCAACAGAGAAGGACCCCCCCAACTTCAGGTGGGGGCCATTTAAGCACCTGACACATTGAGCAATAGGGAGGGACCCAACCAGGTGGGCCCTTTAAGTGCCTGATGCACCGAGCAACAAAAAAGGACCCCAACATGGGTGGCCATTTCAGCGCCTGATGCACTGAACAAAAGAGAAGGAGCCCAGCCAGGGGCACTAATAAGTGGCTGATGTGCCAAGTAACAGAGAAGCACCCCCAGCCAGGGGCGCCCTTTAAGTGACTGACACGAAAAATAAGAGATGGATGCCAGCCAGTTTGGCCATTTAAGCGCTTGATGTTGCAAGCAACAGAGAAGGACCCCAAGCAGGGGGGCCCCTTAGGCCCCTGACACAGAGAGCAGTAGGGAAAGACCCAAACCAGGTTGGGGGTGGGCGGAAGGGGGCAGGCTTTAGTGCCTGATGCACCAAGCAACAAAAAAGGACCCCAACATGGGTGGCCATTTCAGCGCCTGATGCACTGAACAAAAGAGGAACCCAGCCAGGGGGCCCTTTAAGTGACTGACACGAAAAATAAGAGATGGATGCCAGCCAGTTTGGCCATTTAAGCGCTTGATGTTGCAAGCAACAGAGAAGGACCCCAAGCAGGGGGGCCCCTTATGCCCCTGATACAGAGAGCAGTAGGGAAGGACCCAAACCGGGTGCTGGGGGTAGGGGGGACGGGGGCAGGCTTTAGTGCCTGATGCACCAAGCAACAGATAAGGAACCCAGGGAATTGGCCATTTAAGCTCCAGACACCACCAAGCAACAGTGAAAAACTCAAGCCAGGGGCGTCATTTAAGCACCTTGGTGAACTGAGCAACAGAGAAGGACCCCAGTCAGAGGCCCTTTAAGTGCCTGACACGCCACGTAATAGAGAAGGACCTCAGCCAGGTAGGCATTTAAGTGCCTGACACACGAAGCAATAGAGAAGGACCTAGCTAGGGTGGCCATTTAAGTGCCTGTCCCTCCAAGCAACAGAGAAGGACTCCAACCATGGGGACCCTTTAAACACCTGACACACTGAGCAACAGAGAAGGACCCCAACGGGGTGGGCGGGGCCTTAGGCACCTGACACATTGACCAACAGGGAACGTCCTCAGCCAGGGCGGCCCTTTAAATGCCTGATATGCCAAGCAACAGAGAAGGACCCCAGCCAGGGTGGCCTTTTAAGTGCCTTGACGCACCAGGCCACAGAGAAGGACCCCAGCCAGGGTGGCCATTTAAAAGTCTGTCATGCCAAGCAACACAATAGGACCCCAGGCAGGGGCCCTTTTTAAGTGCCCGATGTGCAAAGAAACAGAAAAGGACTCCAGGCAACGGTCCCCTTTAAGTGCCTGACACTCCCAACAGTGAAGGACCCCAGTCGGGTGGGTCCCTTTATAGTGCCTGACATGCCACAGCAACAGAGAAGGACCCCCCCAACTTTCAGGTGGGGGCCATTTAAGCACCTGACACATTGAGCAATAGGGAGGGACCCAACCAGGTGGGCCCTTTAAGTGCCTGAGCACCGAGCCAACAAAAAAGGACCCCAACATGGGTGGCCATTTTCAGCGCCTGATGCACTGAACAAAAGAGAAGGAGCCCAGCCAGGGGCACTAATAAGTGGCTGATGTGCCAAGTAACAGAGAAGCACCCCCAGCCAGGGCGCCCTTTAAGTGACTGACACGAAAAATAAGAGATGGATGCCAGCCAGTTTGGCCATTTAAGCGCTTGATGTTGCAAGCAACAGAGAAGGACCCCAAGCAGGGGGGCCCCTTAGGCCCCTGACACAGAGAGCAGTAGGGAAAGACCCAAACCAGGTTGGGGGTGGGCGGAAGGGGGCAGGCTTTAGTGCCTGATGCACCAAGCAACAAAAAAGGACCCCAACATGGGTGGCCATTTCAGCGCCTGATGCACTGAACAAAAGAGGAACCCAGCCAGGGGGCCCTTTAAGTGACTGACACGAAAAATAAGAGATGGATGCCAGCCAGTTTGGCCATTTAAGCGCTTGATGTTGCAAGCAACAGAGAAGGACCCCAAGCAGGGGGGCCCCTTATGCCCCTGATACAGAGAGCAGTAGGGAAGGACCCAAACCGGGTGCTGGGGGGTAGGGGGGGGACGGGGGCAGGCTTTAGTGCCTGATGCACCAAGCAACAGATAAGGAACCCAGGGAATGTGGCCATTTAAGCTCCAGACACACCAAGCAACAGTGAAAAACTCAAGCCAGGGGCGTCATTTAAGCACCTGGTGAACTGAGCAACAGAGAAGGACCCCAGTCAGAGGCCCTTTAAGTGCCTGACACGCCACGTAATAGAGAAGGACCTCAGCCAGGGTAGGCATTTAAGTGCCTGACACACGAAGCAATAGAGAAGGACCCTAGCTAGGGTGGCCATTTAAGTGCCTGTCCCTCCAAGCAACAGAGAAGGACTCCAACCATGGGGACCCTTTAAACACCTGACACACTGAGCAACAGAGAACGACCCCAACGGGGTGGGCGGGGCCCTTAGGCACCTGACACATTGACCAACAGGGAACGTCCTCAGCCAGGGCGGCCCTTTAAATGCCTGATATGCCAAGCAACAGAGAAGGACCCCAGCCAGGGTGGCCTTTTAAGTGCCTGACGCACCAGGCCACAGAGAAGGACCCCAGCCAGGGTGGCCATTTAAAAGCCTGTCATGCCAAGCAACACAATAGGACCCCAGGCAGGGGGCCCTTTAAGTGCCCGATGTGCAAAGAAACAGAAAAGGACTCCAGGCACGGTCCCCTTTAAGTGCCTGACACTCCCAACAGTGAAGGACCCCAGTCGGGGGTCCCTTTAAGTGCCTGACATGCCAAGCAACAGAGAAGGACCCCCCCAACTTCAGGTGGGGGCCATTTAAGCACCTGACACATTGAGCAATAGGGAGGGACCCAACCAGGTGGGCCCTTTAAGTGCCTGATGCACCGAGCAACAAAAAAGGACCCCAACATGGGTGGCCATTTCAGCGCCTGATGCACTGAACAAAAGAGAAGGAGCCCAGCCAGGGGCACTAATAAGTGGCTGATGTGCCAAGTAACAGAGAAGCACCCCCAGCCAGGGGGCCCTTTAAGTGACTGACACGAAAAATAAGAGATGGATGCCAGCCAGTTTGGCCATTTAAGCGCTTGATGTTGCAAGCAACAGAGAAGGACCCCAAGCACTGGGGCCCCTTATGCCCCTGATACAGAGAGCAGTAGGGAAGGACCCAAACTGGGTGCTGGGGGGGTAGGGGGGGGACGCGGGCAGGCTTTAGTGCCTGATGCACCAAGCAACAGATAAGGAACCCAGGGAATGTGGGCCATTTAAGCTCCAGACACACCAAGCAACAGTGAAAAAACTCAAGCCAGGGGCGTCATTTAAGCACCTGGTGAACTGAGCAACAGAGAAGGACCCCAGTCAGAGGCCCTTTAAGTGCCTGACACGCCACGTAATAGAGAAGGACCTCAGCCACGGTAGGCATTTAAGTGCCTGACACACGAAGCAATAGAGAAGGACCCTAGCTTAGGGTGGCCATTTAAGTGCCTGTCCCTCCAAGCAACAGAGAAGGACTCCAACCACGGGGACCCTTTAAACACCTGACACACTGAGCAACAGAGAAGGACCCCAACGGGGTGGGCGGGCCCTTAGGCACCTGACACATTGACCAACAGGGAACGTCCTCAGCCAGGGCGGCCCTTTAAATGGCCTTGATATGCCAAGCAACAAAGAAGGACCCCAGCCAGGGTGGCCTTTTAAGTGCCTGACGCACCAGGCCACAGAGAAGGACCCCAGCCAGGGTGGCCATTTAAAAGTCTGTCATGCCAAGCAACACAATAGGACCCCAGCCAGGGGGCCCTTTAAGTGACTGACACGAAAAATAAGAGATGGATGCCAGCCAGTTTGGCCATTTAAGCGCTTGATGTTGCAAGCAACAGAGAAGGACCCCAAGCAGGGGGGCCCCTTAGGCCCCTGACACAGAGAGCAGTAGGGAAAGACCCAAACCAGGTTGGGGGTGGGCGGAAGGGGGCAGGCTTTAGTGCCTGATGCACCAAGCAACAAAAAAGGACCCCAACATGGGTGGCCATTTCAGCGCCTGATGCACTGAAACAAAAGAGGAACCCAGCCAGGGGGCCCTTTAAGTGACTGACACGAAAATAAGAGATGGATGTCAGCCAGTTTGGCCATTTAAGCGCTTGATGTTGCAAGCAACAGAGAAGGACCCCAAGCAGGGGGGCCCCTTATGCCCCTGAAACAGAGAGCAGTAGGGAAGGACCCAAACCGGGGTGCTGGGGGGTAGGGGGGACGGGGGCAGGCTTTAGTGGCCTGATGCACCAAGCAACAGATAAGGAACCCAGGGAATGTGGCCATTTAAGCTCCAGACACACCAAGCAACAGTGAAAAACTCAAGCCAGGGGCGTCATTTAAGCACCTGGTGAACTGAGCACAGAGAAGGACCCCAGGCAGGGGGCTCTTTAAGTGCCCGATGTGCAGAGAAACAGAAAAGGACTCCAGGCATGGTCCCCTTTAAGTGCCTGACACACCAAGTAACAGTGAAGGACCCCAATCGGGGGCCCTTTAAGTGCCTGACATGCCAAGCAACAGAGAAGGACCCCCGAACTGCAGGTGGGGGGCCATTTAAGCACCTGACACATTGAGCAATAGAGAGGACCCAACCAGGTGGGCCCTTTAAGTGCCTGATGCACCAAGCAACAAAAAAGGACCCCAACATGGGTGGCCATTTCAGCGCCTGATGCACTGAACAAAAGAGGAACCCAGCCAGGGGCCCTTTAAGTGACTGACACGAAAAATAAGAGATGGATGCCAGCCAGTTTGGCCATTTAAGCGCTTTGATGTTGCAAGCAACAGAGAAGGACCCCAAGCAGGGGGGCCCCTTATGCCCCTGATACAGAGAGCAGTAGGGAAGGACCCAAACCGGGTGCTGGGGGGGTAGGGGGGACGGGGGCAGGCTTTAGTGCCTGATGCACCAAGCAACAGATAAGGAACCCAGGGAATGTGGCCATTTAAGCTCCAGACACACCAAGCAACAGTGAAAAACTCAAGCCAGGGCGTCATTTAAGCACCTGAGTGAACTGAGCAACAGAGAAGGACCCCAGTCAGAGGCCCTTTAAGTGGCCTGACACGCCACGTAATAGAGAAGGACCTCAGCCACGGTAGGCATTTAAGTGCCTGACACACGAAGCAATAGAGAAGGACCCTAGCTAGGGTGGCCATATAAGTGCCTGTCCCTCCAAGCAACAGAGAAGGACTCCAACCACAGGGACCCTTTAAACACCTGACACACTGAGCAACAGAGAAGGACCCCAACGGGGTGGGCGGGGCCCTTAGGCACCTGACACATTGACCAACAGGGAACGTCCTCAGCCAGGGCGGCCCTTTAAATGCCTGATATGCCAAGCAACAGAGAAGGACCCCAGCCAGGGTGGCCTTTTAAGTGCCTGACGCACCAGGCCACAGAGAAGGACCCCAGCCAGGGTGGCCATTTTAAAAGCCTGTCATGCAAGAACACAATAGGACCCCAGGCAGGGGGCCTTTAAGTGCCCGATGTGCAAAGAAACAGAAAAGGACTCCAGCACAGTCCCCTTTAAGTAGCTGACACTCCCAACAGTGAAGGACCCCCAGTCGGGGTCCCTTTAAGTGCCTGACATGCCAAGCAACAGAGAAGGACCCCCCCAACTTCAGGTGGGGGCCATTTAAGCACCTGACACATTGAGCAATAGGGAGGGACCCCAACCAGGTGGGCCCTTTAAGTGCCTGATGCACCGAGCAACAAAAAAGGACCCCACATGGGTGGCCATTTCAGCGCCTGGATGCACTGAACAAAAGAGAAGGAGCCCAGCCAGGGGCACTAATATAGTGGCTGATGTGTCAAGTAACAGAGAAGCACCCCCAGCCAGGGGCCCTTTAAGTGACTGACACGAAAATAAGAGATGGGATGCCAGCCAGTTTGGCCATTTAAGCGCTTGATGTTGCAAGCAACAGAGAAGGACCCCAAGCAGGGGGGCCCCTTAGGCCCCTGACACAGGGAGCAGTAGGGAAAGACCCAAACCAGGTTGGGGGTGGGCGGAAGGGGCAGGCTTTAGTGCCTGATGCACCAAGCAAACAGAAAGGAACCCAGGGAATGTGGCCATTTAAGCTCCAGACACACCAAGCAACAGTGAAGAACTCAAGCCAGGGGATCATTTAAGCACCTGGTGAACTGAGCAACAGAGAAGGACCCCAGGCAGGGGCCCTTTAAGTGCCCGATGTGCAGAGAAACAGAAAAGGACTCCAGGCATGGTCCCCTTTAAGTGCCTGACACACCAAGTAACAGTGAAGGACCCCAATCGGGGCCCTTTAAGTGCCTGACATGCCAAGCAACAGAGAAGGACCCCGAACTGCAGGTGGGGGGCCATTTAAGCACCTGACACATTGAGCAATAGAGAGGGACCAACCAGGTGGGCCCTTTAAGTGCCTGATGCACCAAGCAAAAAAAGGACCCCAACATGGTGTGCCATTTCAGCGCCTGATGCACTGAACAAAAGAGGAACCCAGCCAGGGGCCCTTTAAGTGACTGACACGAAAAATAAGAGATGGATGCCAGCCAGTTTGGCCATTTAAGCGCTTGATGTTGCAAGCAACAGAGAAGGACCCCAAGCAGGGGGCCCCTTATGCCCCTGATACAGAGAGCAGTAGGGAAGGACCCAAACCGGGTGCTGGGGGTAGGGGGGGACGGGGCAGGCTTTAGTGCCTGATGAACCAAGCAACAGATAAGGAACCCAGGGAATGTGGCCATTTAAGCTCCAGACACACCAAGCAACAGTGAAAAACTCAAGCCAGGGGCGTCATTTAAGCACCTGGTGAACTGAGCAACAGTGAAGGACCCCAGTCAGAGGCCCTTTAAGTGCCTGACACGCCACGTAATAGAGAAGGACCTCAGCCAGGGTAGGCATTTAAGTGCCTGACACACGAAGCAATAGAGAAGGACCCTAGCTAGGGTGGCCATTTAAGTGCCTGTCCCTCCAAGCAACAGAGAAGGACTCCAACCACGGGGACCCTTTAAACACCTGACACACTGAGCAACAGAGAAGGACCCCAACGGGGTGGGCGGGCCCTTAGGCACCTGACACATTGACCAACAGGGAACGTCCTCAGCCAGGGCGGCCCTTTAAATGCCTGATATGCCAAGCAACAGAGAAGGACCCCAGCCAGGGTGGCCTTTTAAGTGCCTGACGCACCAGGCCACAGAGAAGGACCCCAGCCAGGGTGGCCATTTAAAAGCCTGTCATGCCAAGCAACACAATAGACCCCAGGCAGGGGCCCTTCAAGTGCCCGATGTGCAAAGAAACAGAAAAGGACTCCAGGCACGGTCCCCTTTAAGTGCCTGACACTCCAACAGTGAAGGACCCCAGTCGGGGGTCCCTTTAAGTGCCTGACATGCCCAGCAACAGAGAAGGACCCCCCCAACTTCAGGTGGGCCATTTAAGCACCTGACACATTGAGCAATAGGGAGGGA
>NW_020191479.1:0-13564 GCF_002263795.3 Bos taurus
GAAGAGGCACACAGGACCAGAAGAAAGACAAGGAGTTACGACACAGCCCGAGGGAGTCAGAGGAAAATCAGCAGAGCAGATGGTTTTCAAGCCAAGGCCTCAGAGGCATGCAGTTCAGCAGCCAGGAATCCAGAGCCGGGGCCAGTGGTGGGTGCAACAGAGAATAAGTTCCCCCAGAAAGGCAGCTGTGAAGGCAGAGGATTCATCTCAACTCCTACATGATGTCAAAGACAGTGTGGACAGCGGGGTGGACGCAGCGGGTGAGGGCTGGCAGAGGAAGGGGGCAGGGGAGAGAGGGTGAAAGGCATTTAGAGCCTGGCCTGGGATGCCATTATCCTTCCTGGGAAGTGGGAGCCACTCAGTGCTGTGAGTAGAGAACGCACATGTTCAGAACTGCAATTAACGCAGATCAGTTATCACAGAGAGAAAGCGAACAGGAGGGCGGAGAGGCTGCAGTCAGAGGGTGGTCAGGAGCCCAGCAAGAGCGCTGGTGAGAGGAGCCTAGACTGAACTCAGGAGGTGGAGCTGGAGGGAGGAAGCCCGTCAGAGCAGGGGGAGGAGAAGGACAGGGGATGGTAGGAACATGGAGAGCAGCTCCTGTGGAGGCTGAGGATCCTCGTTGTTTGGTGATGAAGGGAAGCTCAGAGAAGTCAGTCCCTGAAGGAGGAAACCTGAATCCTCATCCCTGTCCAGATGTTTGTTTGCCTACAGATGTTAGAAGGGTAAGAACCAAACAAAACTCAGGATAAGATGTGTTTCTTGTGTGAATTCTTAAAAAAAAAAAAAATCCTCTATCAATCACAATGTTTAAGTTGGAATCTAATTCACACATCATAAAATTTACTCTGTAAAATGTGCAGCTCAGTGATTCATCATCTGTGTCAAAGCTGTGCCGCTATCACCGCTATCCAAGTCAGAGCACTTCATCTCCTCACGGAGAAAGCCACTACCCACCAAACAGGCACTTCCCCTTCTGCCTTCCCCCAGCTTTTGGCAATTGTCTGTGTGCTATTTGACCCTAGTGATTTGCCTATTCTGCATATTTAAGTACATGGATTTGTACAACTGTGGCCAACATGCTGGTTTCTTACACTTGGTGCTATGTCTTGGAGACTCATCTATGGCTTAGCACATGATTCATTCCTCTGTTTGACTTGAAATTTTCCTTTCTAGGCCATTATAATACACACACACACGAGTTCTTTTCTTTTTAATTGTGAAAAACTCACAGCATATAAAATTACCATTGTCAGTCAGCCCACGTCACTAGGAACCGTCTTTGTGCAGGGAGGCTCTTTGCCTCACTGACCATGAGCCACCAGTGAGCACAGAGTAACCAGCCCTGCCATGACAACCCTTCTTGGGACACTCCGTGCCACCCACCCGACCAGGACTCCATGCAGGCCTCCCCACGGTGGCCTAAGAAGAGAACTACATGGCAGGTGGGGGCAGAGGTGCCAAAGGAGAGAGACCAGGAGAGAGGAGAGCAGAGGCGGGTGGAGGAGCCACCCACGCTGAGCTCCTGTCTCAGTTGCATGCCCGCCAGACCAGCCCTGCTCAACTTCTGGGATCAGAAATGGTCAGATGGCTGAGGGAGGTGTGACCACAGATGTCAGCAGCTTCAGCCAGACACCTGACAGTCTGCAGTGCAAACCTGCCAGGCCCAGCTCCACTCCCCGGGCCAGCTTCAGAGCCCCAGAGTCCCAGCCTCATGTGGGGGGCTTCCCAGCCCCATCCTCCAGAGCTCCACATCCCAGCTCTCAGGAGAGTCCTCTAATCTCCCAGGAGGTCATGTCTACTTCTGGTGTATGACAAATGGCATTAGGCTGGGACCAGTTGGAAGTGGCCAGAGTGAAATCCAGTTTCTCTGTATCTCCTCTGCCCTGGAAGTGCCCACTCTGTCCTACTCGCTCATGCCTGTTTTGTCCAGGTGTTCCCTGAACACAGCCAGGCTGCAGGGAGGGGTTTCAGGGCACAGCAAGAGCTGCAGCATCTCACGGTGAGCAGGGCTGGCCACCAACTCACATCCCACTCTGGGAGAGCATCACTGTGGGTCAGAAACTGACCCTCTGAAGGCACAGGTGACTGCTCCTGGATCACACAGGTCCCCAGAACTTAGGTTTGTCTTGTGACTTCTATAGCTGGCTCTAAAGGTCAGGCCATCTAGCAAGGAGACATCTGGACCCTGGTAATCACAGTCAGGTTGGTTAAGTACAAAGCGGGTGGGGCCGGGCAGTGAGGACAGGGTGGGGGCCACCTGCCTCTTCTGTTTCACACACCCACCCACCCCCAACCCCCTCTCCTCCCCCCCCACCCCCGGCCCCACATTTCCCTGACCTTCTCCTCCTCAGCATGCTACCCACGTATTGGGCTTTCTTGGCCCAGACACAACAGAAGTGATCATTAAAGTACTCAGTATTCAGTGGAATAGTCACGAAGTGACTTCAAGTGTAAAAAGAAATAAAATTGAAAATAAAATCCACCCAGACTGTTAACGTTTTGGATGAGGTTAGTGTCAGAGAAGATCCTTGGGCTCCTGGTAAAGGTCCCCCTGAAACTCTGGCTCTGGAAGGAGGGAGAAAAGATGACCTTTGGTGAATGTGACCTAAGCCTGGTTTGTGTTTGACCAGCTCATTGATTTGATTATTGGTCATCTTCACATTTTCTGAGCCCTGTTCTGCATCTGTTCCAGGTCCTCACAGGGCTCACAAGCTGGAGAGCTCATCGCAGTGTGCTTAAAGACTTGAGGGGTCCTGGGTGAGGCAGAAAATGGTGCGGGCAGAGCATGGGATCAAGACAGGCATCCTGGACCTGGTGAGGTCTGAGCCGGGTCTCCAAGGGTGAGTTCGGCAGGGCCTGGCTCTGAGCAGGACTCAAATACATGATGAATGACTAAATGAATGAAAATGGAAATCTTCCCAAAAAAAGAGCAAGACTGTCAGATTTTCTGTAACTGAGTCCAAGCTTGTACTGCTCACCTCATGACAGGCCAATAAATTGAGAGATGAGTCCTTGGGGCAAGGAACAGTGACTTTATTCAGAAACCCAGGACTCTTGTCTCAGGACCCATCTTGCCTGAGTTAGAATTCAGGCTTCCTTTATATTAATTCTCAAAGGTGGTGGGGGAGGAAAGTCAAATATTTCCTCATTCTGATCAGGCTCCAGACGGGACGTGTTAATGTCTGCCTCCCTGCCGTGATTCACAGGAGAGTCTGGTCAGGAAGTTTCCTGTGAATTAAACAAAGTTATTATTTTAGCTTGGTGCTCATTACCTGGGATGCAGGGCTCCCAGAGATGGGACTTTATGTACAAGCTTATAGCAACATTCCTTTAGTGGTTAACTCCTAATAGGTAGGATACAAAGGGTCCTTCTCTATGACGCTTTCAGGCCAAAGCTTGGAACTTCAGGGCACCCGAGGACAGCAGGAGAGGCCCCGCACGGTGCCCATTCCACCCCTCACAGCTGTCTTGCTGACTAAGCAGCCTGTGTCTTGACTCCCGGGGGGCACCTGTTTGCCCTCTTCTCTCGGACAGTGCTGGTTGTAAGATCTAGATTGGGCTGAGGCAGAAAAGGAGAGATGACTTCAACGGAAGTAGGTGACCTTTATTCAGGCAAGGAGGGTCGGCAGTCGGCCAGCAACCCGGCTGAGCCTGAGAGGGATCAGGGAGGCTTCATATTTAAAGGGAGGTTTGTAGAAGCGATAAGGGAAACGCTAGTCAGGCAGGATGTTTTAGGTATTCTTTAGTTGAGATGGCATTTGTAGTTGGGCAGGGAGTGTTAAATCCTCTGGACAAGGGGTGATAAGTCCCAGGTAGATGCAACCAGCGTGGAGCATCAGGGCAGGACCTAAAGTTTGGTTTTGTTTTCCCAAAGTTAGATGACTCAGCAAGGGCCTCTGAGACTGCTGTTTCCTTTTCTAGGCCCAAAGCCTCTTTCACTCGTCAGAAGCAACACTCACCTGTGCCCCTCCCTGATCAGGCACAAGCAAACCAGCTGCCCTCACCTGAAAGGGTGTTAGTCTCTCAATCATGTCCCTGTGACCCCATGGACTGTAGCACACGAGGCTCCTTTGTCCATGGGATTTTCCAGGTAAGAATACTGGAGTGGGTTGTCATTTCCTTCTCCAGGGGATCTTCTTGACTCAGAGATGGAACCCAGGTCTCCTACATTACAGGTGTATTCTTTACCATCTGAGCCACCAGGGACATGCATAAGAAACTGTTACCTCTCAAAACTGGGGTCAGAAGGTTGGGTGTGTGATTCAGGCTCTACAAGGCATTTCACATTCTCCTAGTATCTCCTCTTGTCTCCCTATGAAGCTCTTACATCTCAGGACACCTCTAACCAATACCCTCTTTTGATGGGAGCTAGTGCTCAGTGGTTAATATTTTCAGCCCAGAGAGACACAGCCTGTGCTTTAGACCATGGCAAACCCTCCCAGCTAGCCCCAGTCCATGAAAATCTCTCCTGTTCCTCAGATCCCATGGCCAACAGGCAGTCCCTGAGTCTGTTCAGCAGACAAGCTCCCACAGTGTCCAGGGCTGAGGCTTCTCCCACCCCCGTGCCCCCTCGGCCCTGCACAATGAGCCCGCACTCCTGGGAATGGAGGGTCCCCTGTGCGCTTCTTCTGGGGCTGCTGCTGGGCCTTCTTCCTCCTTCAACCAGAGCAGGGAGCTGGCTCGGGCAGGCCCGTGATTAAGGGGAGGAGGGGACGAGCGGTCAGTCCCTCCACCTCCTGTGGGCCCAGCCCTGTGGGAGGAGGTGCTGGGGGCTGAGAGTGGGCTTGGCCTGCTCAGCGGTCAGGACTCGGGGCGCATTTCAGGGAGGCTGAACCTACTGGGGAATGGTGACAATGTTGATGGTGACAAGCTGTTTCCATCTCTGTACGAGCTGGTCCAGTTCACCAAATTCTCTCAAAACTAGCACCGGTATATAAACACTCTTCCTCTGGCAACAGGGGGTGGGCTGAGTGTTTTCCAGGAAACTCCTCACTAACCTCTGGGAAAGATTCTGACAGAGTCTCTGATGATGCAACAAATGTCCGCTTTGGTTAGGAATCAACAAGGACTCCCTGTGTGGCACATGGATGTCAATGCTATGTAGCAGCCTCGATGGGAGGGGAGTGTGGGGGAGAAAGGACGCATGTGTGTGTTTGGGTGAACTGTTCCCCTTGGTGTCACTTGAAACTGTCACAACACTGTTTGTAAATGGCCTACACCCCAAATACAAAGCAAAAGTTAAAAAAGAGAACATGTGACCGAACACAAAGAGAAGACACTGGATGATTTGAACATTGGCTTCAAAAGTGCATTTTGTCAATACAGAAAACTACAGTATTTTAAAATTCTAGTTTATGATTTAGAGTCTATGATATTTAGGTGACTGATCAATTGTTTAATACAGGCACTGATAAGAATACAGGCTAAAGGCTAACCAGTTTTAATATAAATTTCACACTACAGTCTAAAGCCAGGGCACATATGTCTATTTATCTGTCTCCCTCATTCCAACTCCCTCTCTCTATAGTTTTAAGATTTGTATCACCAGTGAGCTCGCTCCAGCTCTCCTGCAACACACACCCTTCATTCTGTGGGAGAAGTGATAACACTCGTTTACACTAGTGTAAGTGAGGAGGTGACACATGGTGACAGAAAGAAGGAGACTGGAGGGGGCTTGGCCCGGCCTAGGCCTGGGGGCTTTGCCCAGATCCTCGCTCCCTCTCTCACTGCTGACCATAACAGGGGCCTGGAGAAGCCTGTGAGGAGCCCTGGCCAAGAACCTTCATGCACGTCCAGCCATTTACATCGTGAGCATGGAGTTTTCTCAAAGATCTTCAAATTTCTGTTTTTTTCTGACTTCTTTAGTCTTCATTAGTCTTCTCACCAGGGGTGTCGTTAACTAAATCAGCCTATATATTATTAATATTAACATATATCATTGATATATAAATATTATATTAAAATAACAATAGTACATAACATTTTATATTTATTTACATTATATATGCATATACTTATGATGATGCTGTGAAAGTGCTGCCCTCAATATGCCAGTAAATTTGGAAAACTCGGCAGTGGCCACAGGACTTGAAAAGGTCAGTTTTCATTCCAATCCCAAAGAAAGGCAATGCCAGAGAATGCTCAAACGACCACACAGTTCCACTCATCTCACATGATAGTAACGTAATGCTCAAAATTCTCCAAGCCAGGCTTCAGCAATATGTGAACTGTGAACTTCCTGATGCTCAAGCTGGTTTTAGAAAAGGCAGAGGAACCAGAGATCAAATTGCCAACATCCGCTGGATCATGGAAAAAGCAAGAGAGTTCCAGAAAAACATCTATTTCTGCTTTATTTACTATGCCAAAGCCTTTGACTGTGTGGATCACAATAAACTGTGGAAAATTCTGAAACAGATGGGAATAGCAGACCACCTGATCTGCTCTTGAGAAATTTGTATGCAAGTCAGGAAGAAACAGTTAGAACTGGACATGGAACAACAGACTGGTTTGAAATAGGAAAAGGAGTACATCAAGACTGTATATTGTCACCCTGTTTATTTAACTTATATGCAGAGTACATCATGAGAAATGCTGGACTGGAAGAAACACAAGCTGAAATCAAGATTGCTGGGAGAAATATCAATAACCTCAGATATGCAGATGACACCACCCTTATGACAGAAAGTGAAGAGGAACTAAAAAGCCTCTTTATGAAAGTGAAAGTGGAGAATGAAAAAGTTGGCTTAAAGCTCAACATTCAGAAAACGAAGATCATGGCATCCAGTCCCATCACTTCATGGGAAATAGATAGGGAAACAGTGGAAACAGTGTCAGACTTTATTTTTCTGGGCTCCAAAATCACTGCAGATGGTGACTGCAGACATGAAATTAAAAGACGCTTACTCCTTGGAAGGAAAGTTATGACCAACCTAGATAGCATATTCAAAAGCAGAGACATTCCTTTGCCAACAAAGGTCTGTCTAGTCAACGCTATGGTTTTTCCTGTGGTCATGTATGGATGTGAGAGTTGGACTGTGAAGAAGGCTGAGCGCCGAAGAATTGATGCTTTTAAACTGTGGTGTTGGAGAAGACTCTTGAGAGTCCCTTGGACTGCAAGGAGATCCAACCGGTCCATTCTGAAGGAGATCAGCCCTGGGATTTCTTTGGAAGGAATGATGCTAAAGCTGAAACTCCAGTACTTTGGCCACCTCATTGGAAGAGTTGACTCATTGGAGAATTGACTCATTGGAAAAGACTCTGATGCTGGGAGGGTTTGGGGGCAGGAGGAGAAGGGGACGACAGAGGATGAGATGGCTGGATGGCATCACTGACTTGATGGACATGCGTCTGCATTAGCTCCGGGAGTTGGTGATGGACAGGGAGGCCTGGCGTGCACAGCCAGGGAGTCATGGGGTCGCAAAGAGTTGGACACGACTGAGCGACTGAACTGAACTGACTGATGTTATAGTAAATTAAATTAATAAATATAAATAAACTAGCATAGCAATATGAGTATATATTACTCCTCAGAGGCAGACCTTTGCCTTTTATGCAGTCAACTCTGCCTGCTGATCATATTTTGTTTGCCAGAAAAAAATGAAGACTGAGGCCAGAATGAAAAGTGAGGGGAAGGTAGGCAGAGAAGACCCAACCTGAAATTACAGGGGAGGCATAATTGAATCACTCAAGTGAAACAAGAAGTGTGTTCCCGAGATCAGCCTGAAGCTCACATTCTTAGTGAGGGGAGCAGATTCGACCCCGCACCCAGCCCATGGGCACCTTCTGGGGTGGGGTGAGTGGGAGGGAGCTTCCTCCAGGTGTCTCTCCTTCTGGGGTGGGGTGATCGGGAGGGAGCCTCCTCTGGATGTCTCTCCACTGCCTCCTCCAGCTGACCTGCTCCTCCTCCCCAGGCTCTGCTGCGACCTGTGTGCTTTGCCTCCAGGAGGCCCGTTTCCTGCCCTCCACTGTTCCCCGCCTACCATCTCTCTTTCCTTGATTCTCTCGGCTGCCACCAGCCAGCCTGGAGACACAGGCATCACAAGACCATCCCCTGCGGCCCGTGAGCTGTCCTCGCCGCGCCCTCCTCCTTTAGAGCTGGGTTAACGGGGTGCCTGGTGTTCATCACTGAGACTTTCCTTGCTCATAGTTTCTCCATTCCTGATGGTGGGATGCGCAGGGCAACTAAAGACATTTCTGAATTTCCCTGAATGTGCATGCTAGATGAACCTAGTTTGCTTATATCAGAATCATTTTGTTCTAAAAAAATATTTTTATATTCCTATTTAAAACCACTGGAAAACCTCCAAACAGGAAATGGTGACACCTCAAAGTCATACTGTTACATGACTAAGGCAAGTTGTAAAACAACACACATTATTTGTCTAACTGAACTAAAAATGAACCTATATTATCTGTGTAAATAAATATATATTTGAAAATGTTTTTTAAAAAGCTGGAGCAATATATACAAGTGAACCACAGATACTTTGATAAGGATGAAAGAGAAATTCTACTTTTACTCTAAATTATCGAGTTTTTTTGTGTACTTTTAACTCAGGAGGAACTTGAACAAGAGTGTATATTGTTTGTATTTAAATAAATACTTTACATACGATTGTACCGAACCAGCTTATCATTAAAAACCGGACCAATGTATTTCAGAGTCAAACAAATGATAAGCTGCGTAGAAGAGCATGAATATCTGCTGAAGGGCTAGAGACAGAAAGAGCACATGAGCAGCACAAACAGTGAAATGCTGGCTGCACGCTGCTGTCCCCTCCAGTCACTGGGACATTTCCTGAACACTGGCTGGGTTTAAGGCAGCCTGGAAGTCAGTCACCTGTCCAAGGCAAGTCTGAATTGATGCCAGGCCCATAGTAAAGACAATTTTTATTTAGCAGCTCTCAGAGGTAGAAAATGTTATTCTCTAAACTTATTTTGGCCTGTTCTATAATGGATTGTTCCATTAAAAACAAAACACTCAAACCAACATTAAAAACCACCCTTTTGGTGTACCTGAAAGCTTTTGCCATTTTAGAGCTTTCTCTTTTGCTGTCATCTCTTAAACATGTAAAATAAATACAGTCAAGTCCCCTCAGGAGGGGCCACTCAGGGAGCTCTGGGTCTCAGTCGTTCCTAGGAATAAAAGTGGCAAAGAGCAGTTTTGCTCCAGAACTCTAAAGGCATTTTGGTGTGGGATAATCGGGACCCGTGGAAAGCACATGATAGCCTGATACTGGTTCTTACATCTGCCACAGCTCAGTGATTTTCAATATCTTACTTTCTGTAACAAAAGATTGAGAATGCTCAGGAGAGAGCATAAATATAACTACATACTCGTTATAAATAGCATATAAGTAGAAAGTATAGTCAGATGTGAGTCTAACTTACCTTAATATCCTAGTTCCTGTGGCTCTCAGTCCATAAGGCTCAGACTACATTCCTCGGGCACCTCTAAAGATTGGACAGTAGGTGGCGCTTTCAACCTGTTTGAAACAGTTCACGGGCTTTGGCTTGTATACTTGCTTTTTAACTGTTTTACCACCATTGCACAGAAAACAGAGTAATTTGGTACGTAAGTGTATGAAGTCCAGATCAATGTCATGGGAGCAATTCCAGAAGAACACAAAGCCATATAACTGATCTGTAGGAAGCATTTACAAATATCCACAGAAAAGACTTTACCTCTACGTAGATCCAAACTGAAAACAGAAAGTGAAAGTCACTCAGTCCTGTCGGACTCTTTGGGATCCCTTAGACTGTAGCCCGCCAGGCTCCTCTGCCCATGGAATTCTCCAGGCAAGAACACTGGAGTGAGTTTCCATTCTCTTCTCTAGGGAACCGTCCCAACCCAAATTATCCAGTAATAAAACGCTTTTAGGGTTTGTGTCACAGATGCTCTTTGCTACTTTGATTCCTGGTAATGACAGAATCTCAGGCTGACCTGGGACCCGCCCTAAAGTAGTTTGTGTCCTGTGACCCTGGTCAGACACATAGACTTTAGTTCGGTTTTGTTGTGTGGGGACAATTTGACCTAGCTACTCACAAGCGAAAAGCAAACTGCTAGACCTTAAAATGTTCCAGTAGAGTACAGTCAGGTGCTCTTGATTCTAGGTACTTCAAAGGATGCTTTTAAGCCTTGTCAGCCAGCAGCTTCTCTTGATTCTGAAAGCTGGGTTTACTAGGGACTGGCAGCAGTGGAAGTGTGATGAAATCACTGCAGCGGTGCTGTGCTTCAAAGCACAGAATCTGTACAGACCAGGAACAAAGATAAAATATTCTGAAGGGGTGAATCCAGGGCATTTACTCTTATCTGAACAAAAGCTTGTGCACAGATGCATTTTATGCATCACTTCAGGGAGGCCACAGGCTCCCTGGGCTCTCCAAATCCCTCAGGTTAAGAGCTTCTGGCCCAGGAGTGAAAGAAAGTAAAAGCCAGCCCTTCCATCTTCCCCATTCCGACCTCTGGTCCCATGAGAGGGACGGTGAATGCTCAGCGCTGTCCCAGCCGCAGGGCTGCCAGAGGAGTTACAGGAGCAGACCTGCCCAATGGTGCCGCTGCTTGCTGCCTGCTGCCGGGCCTTGTGAGAAGGCCCCAAGGAGATCTAGGAAAAGCAAAGGGGAGTCCAACTCAGCAGAGCAGCCCCGAAGCACAGGGAGTTAAAGAAACAGGAAGCACGAGTCAGGTCAAGGAAGGACCCCTTTCTGATGGCTGCGCTGATAACGAGTGTGGCTGAAGGGTCCTGCTCCCTCCGCATGGGTCTCTGAGTCTGCAGGCACTTCCGGTTTGCCTCACCATGAGCGGCGGCTGCTGGTCAGAAGGCAGATCTTTTCTACCATCAATAAACTGTCTTTTCCCCGCTGTCAGCCCTGCAATCTGGCACTATATGCTCCTTGTTCCATTGGAGCTAACACTTCTGTAAAAGGAGATCTAACTGTCAAGAGTTCAAAATTCCAGAGGTCTGTGGAGTCCCGCCACCAATTTACTCCCCAGAGTTGTGTTTGAATCAGGTAAAAACGCTCATTACAGGCTTAGGATTGAGGATACTAAAGTGAGAACATGAATGAATTTAGAACGTTTGGAAAGTCTGATTTTAAAAGTATTTGTTTATCTTTAAAGTCCAATAAGAAAATTTTACTCTTGCTTATTTTGTCTGAGGAATAAACATGGAAAGATACTGAAAAAAAAAAAAGCTACGAAATTTGAGGCTTTGAAGAAGGGAATTAAAAGGGAATAGGTCTCATGAAGAGTAACTCCTTTCAAATGGAGAAGCTGAGAGGAGAAAGAAATTGATTTAAGAAAAGATCTTACTATTAGAACTGAGGCCATCTGCCATTTAGTCAAATTTGCTTTTCTGCATGCAGGGTCACCTTATACAGACTCGTACAGACACACAATACAGCTACCATCTCCACTGATACGCAGAGGGGTGCCCTGGCCACGGCTTCAGACCACCTTGTGGGCACTCAGGATGCTCAGCACTCTGTCCTGTGTGTCTCTGGGAAGTGACTCCTAGGAGGTCCATCCACTGAGCCGAGTTCCACTCTGTTTTCAAACAGCCCTTTAAATCCCTGAGGCCAGCACCCCTCTCTCTCATCACATAAAATGTCCCCCCGTGTGTCACTTCTCCTCATCAACATGGCTGCTGCTTTTATAATCAGTCTTCAGATATGGTCACCTGATTCTATTATTTTTTTTATGCTGAAGTCAGTCAAGTGTCTTATATCTTACTAGCATATTAATATGTCAGATTCAGAGAAATAATTCAAGGATGAAGCCAACTGATTATCCTCCTATCCATATGAAGTATAAATATAATCTCTGGAAGTTGGTGAAGGACAGGGAAGCCTGGTGTGCTGCAGTCCATGGGGTCGCAAAGAGTTGGACATGACTAAGTGACTGAACAATGATAAAATATTATCTCAATTGATAATGAATGTACAGTGCATAGGGGAAAGTGGGAGAAAAGCGTTTTAAAAATTGGATCAAGCTTATCTAGTAAAATTAGCAGTTGCAAATATTGTTTGAGGGAAGAACATAATGAATTATGAAATTTTCCTCTTATGTGAAAGGAAAAAAGCAAAAGTCACAGAACATTCTCATGAGTAGACACATTTATTTATTTAGAAACTGCTTATTTTCTGTGAACCAATTTCCATTTTAAGAGTTTGTGGGTTTCCGTAATGGCTCATGGTAAAGAATCCTGCCAATGCAGGAGACATGAGTTCAATCCCTGGTCCAGGAAGATCCCATGTGCCTTCAGAGGAACTAAGGCCATGAACCACAACCATCGAGCCTGTGCTCCACAGCCTGGGGGCCACAGCTCCTGAGCCCACGCTCTGCCACCACTGAAGCCTGGGGGCCCTGGGGCCCACGCTCCATAAGAAGAGAAGCCGCTGCAACCAGAAGGTCAGGCACCACAAGCAGAGAGTGCACCCTGCTCACTGCAACCAGAGCAAACCTGTGCAGCAGCAAGGACCCAGCACAGCCCCCACCCAAGAAAAGAGCCTGTGAAAGAACAGCTGAAGCCCACGCAGTGCTGTGCCTACCCATCCAGTGGCCTGAGCAGTGGGCACTGCAGGCCAGCCTTCAGGGGAAACTGCGGAGTAGGCAGCGAGCTCGCCTGCCCGCCTGTGGACTAGACAGCACGTCAGATCCAGTAGCGTTGCACTCAGCTGCTGAAGTGACCCATTCACGGTGAAGTCCTCCTTGGTCAGAGCTTGCTCAGCTGCCACCTGCTCTTCCCTTTTAATCTCTTCAGAATCTGCAGACGTAGAGATCAGGCACGACCTCCCAAGAGTGTTCACGCGGAAAGGATTGCCGCGCTATGGCAGAACTTCCAGGGTGAGCATCCGCCGAGTCAGACCCACGGACTGAGCTCCCTGGTTGCCGGGAATGGGTGGGTCTCCAGAGTGCAGAGGAGAGTCCGTGTCACACAGACCGATGGTAAGAAGTTCACATACATGCCTCTGGGAGAGGCCGGCGGTCAGCCCAGGGATCGTAACTACCAGGAGTCTTAGCTCCTGGAAAGCTGCCTGGGTCTGGTTGGTGGAGGCTCCAGGAGCGAAGCGGCAGCAAACTGCAGCTCAGCTCGCTGGCGAGGGTTCCTGGAGGACGCAGCAGGGACAGTAGCTGGGTTTTCAGTGGCAACGATGGCATGAGCTGCCTACAGAAGCTTCTCCCAGGTTTCTCTTCGGATTCCTAGTGTAGACGCCGCCACTTTTCCTTCTGTAGATGTACTGCTCCGTTGGGAAGTAAAGGTTGGTGCCACCTAAGAGGGCCCCTGCTGCAAGGAACGTGATGACGTCGTCCTTCATTTGCCGGACAGCAAGGACCCAGGATAGTGTAAAAGATTCACTTCCCGTTATGACAAGAATCCAGACAGTGCCGATATGGACCACTGTCTGGGGTAGCGTGGGAAAAGCCTGAGAAGATGTTTTAGAGAAGCCAGATAATCTTTCTGATAAAACAAACTTGACTTTCATTCAGTTGTAGAAATAAAGCTGTGAGTTTTGTTCTTTAGAGGTTTAAAATTTTTTGTAACGTCTTGGCATTTCTGAGAAA
>NW_020191481.1:0-9493 GCF_002263795.3 Bos taurus
CGCTGATCACGTGACTGATCATGCACTGATCACTTGGCTAACAAGCACTGATCCCGTGGCTATCATGCACTGATCACGTGGCTTATAATACACTGATCACGTGACTGCGCATGCACTGACCACGTGGCTGATCATACAGTGATCACGTGGCTGATCATGCACTGACCACGTGGCTGAACATACACTGATCACGTTGCTGAACATGAACTAATCACGTTGCATATCATGCAATGGTCATGTGGCTATCATGCACTGTTCACGTGGCTGATCATACACTGATTATGTGACTGATCATGCACTGAATACGTGACTGTTCATGCACTGATCACGTGGCTCTCATGCACTGATCACGTGGTGGCGCATGCAGTGATCATGTAACTGATCATGCACTGATTACGTAGCTATCATTCACTGATCACGTGGCTGACCATGCACTGATCACGTGACTGATCATGCACTGATCACGTGGCTATTATGCACTGATCACGTGGCTGATCATACACTGATTACGTAACTGATCATGCACTGATAATGTGGCTATCATGCACTGATCACGAGGCTGATCATGCACGATCACGTAGCTATCATGCACTGATCACATGACTGTGCATGCACTGATCACGTGGATATCATACACTGATCACGTGACAGATCATGCACTGGTCAGGTGGCTATCATTCACTGATCACGTGGCTGATCATGCACTGATCACGTGACTGATCATGCACTGATCACATGGCTATCATGCACTGATCACGTGGCTGGTCATACACTGATCACGTGACTGATCATGCACTAATCACCTTGCTATCATACACTGATCACGTAGTTGATCATGCACTGATCACATGACTGATCATGCACTGATCACGTCGCAATCAGGAACTGGTCACGTGACTGCCCATGCACCGATCACCAGGATGATCATGCACTGATCACGTGATTATCATGCACTGATCAGGTGGCTATCAGGCACTGATCACGTGGCTATCATGCACTGATCATGTGGCTATCATGCAGATCACGTGGCTGATCATAACCTGATCACGTGACTGATCATGCACTGATCACGTGGCTATCATGCACTGATCACGTGTCTATCATGCACTGATCACGTCGCTATCAGGCACTGGTCACGTGACTGGGCATGCACTGATCACGTGGATGATATACACTGATCACATGATTGATCATGCACTGATCACGTGACTATCATGCTGATCACGTGGCTATCATCCACTGATTTCGTGGCTATCATGCACTGATCACGTGGCTATCATGCACTGATCACGTGGCTATCATGCACTACGAGGCTGATCATAACCGATCATGTGACTGATCATGCACTGTCACGTGGCTATCATGCCTTTCACGTGGCAGACATGCACTGATCACGTGACGATCATGCACTATCACGTGACGATCATGCACTGATCACGTGACTGATCATGCACTGATCACGTGCTATCATGCACTGATCCGTGCTATCAGGCACTGGTCACGTGACTCATGCACTGATCACGTGGATGATATACACTGATCACATGATTGATCATGCACTGATCACGTGACTGATCATGCTGATCACGTGGCTATCATGCACGGATCGTGGCTATCATGCACTGATCACGTGGCTATCATGCACTGATCACGTGGCTATCATGCACGGGTTACGAGGCTGATCATAACCTGATCATGTGACTGATCATGCACTGGTCACGTGGCTATCATGCCCTGATCACGTGGCAGACCATGCACTGATCACGTGACAGATCATGCACTATCACGTGACAGATCATGCACTGATCACGTGACTGACATGCACTGATCACGTGGCTATCATGCACGGATCACGTGGCTATCATGCACTGATCACGTCGCTATCAGGCACTGGTCACGTGACTGGGCATGCACTGATCACGTGGATGATCATACACTGATCACATGACTGATCATGCTCTGATCACGTGGCTATCATGCACTGATCACGTGGCTATCATGCACTGATCACGTGGCTATCATGCACTGATCACGTGGCTGATCATAACCTGATCACGTGACTGACCATGCACTGATCAAGTGTCTATTATGCACTGATTACGTGGCTATCATGCACTGATCACGTGGCTATCATGCACGGATTACGTGGCTGATCAACACCTCATCATGTGACTGATCATGCACTGGTCACGTGGCTATCATGCACTGATCACGTGGCAGATCATGCACTGATCACGTGAATGATCATGCACTGATTACGTGGCTATCATGCACTGATCACGTGGCTGATCAAGCACTGATAATGTAGCTATCATGCACTGATCGCATGACTACGCATTCACTGATCACGTGGATATCATACACTGATCAGGTGAAAGATCATGCAATGGTCACCTCACTGATCATGCACGGAGAACGTGGCTATCATGCACTGATCACATGGCTTATCATGCAATGATCACTTGACTTATTATGCACTGATCCCGTAGCTATCATGCACTGATCACGTGACTGCACATTCCCTGGTCACGTGACTTATCATGCACCGATCACGTGGCTATCATGCACTGATCACGTGGCTGATCATACATTGATCACGTAACTAATCATGCACTGATCATGTGGCTGATCATGTACTGATCATGTGACTGATCATATGCTGATCATGTGGCTATCATGCACTGATCTTGTGACTGCACATGCACTGATGACGTGGATGATCAGGCACTGATCACGGCTCATCATGCACTGATCACGTGTTTATCATGCAGTGATCAGTGACTGACAAGCGCTGATCTTGTGACTGTGAAGGCACTGATCACGTGGCTGATCAGGAACTGTCCACCTGACTGAGCATTCAGTGACCACGTGGCTGATCGTTCACTGATCACGTGTTTATCATACGGTGATCACGTGACTGAGAGGCGCTGATCACGTGACTGTGCAGTCAGTGACCAGGTGGCTGATCATGCACTGATATCGTGACTGAGCATGCACTGATCATGTGCCGGGAGCCGGTGTGGCATTCCACTCTGGACAAAGGTCATGAGGAAGGAGGCTCGGCATACTCAAATGCTGGATCGAGCCTCAGGAGTCCACCCGGATATTCTCGAGCATCTACCCCCCAAAAAAACAGAGTCTGCCTACTGTATTGCTTTGTGCTCTCACCTCTGATTTCACTGGGGGCTGTCGCCCACCACCATCTTGCTCTCTCTGTCAAAGAGTTAACTTACAGCTCCAATTCATAAAGTTCCTTGTCATTCTTCCCTTTAACTTCCAGTTGAGTCTCCATTTGGAGCGCGGAAACCACCAGGATTACTAATTATGCCTGGGCTGCTAAGACCCACTCGAGAAGGTGTCTAGGGTGAGGCACCTTCCGCTATACGAGAGGACGCCTGCGGCCTACGTAAGTGGTGCAAACTTCTTGTCTTGAAGTTTTATTGGTCTCCCGAGTAAACCAAGCTACTCAGTCTCTTTTCTCCACCGAATTTTCCTACTGAGCTATCCTCATACTATTATTCTTGACATCTCTGATGAGCATATAAATAGTCCCCTAGGCCATCTCTCCTTCGAATACCCTGGATCAGCTGGGGCTGGTACCCGGAAGGTGGCGCCGAACAGGAACCTCAGGAGGCAATAATCAAAGAGCTGAGCAGACACGAACCACGCAATCAGTAGGCAATAAGCATGGAGCTCAGCAGTGACGAATCATGCTGCTCAACTGGCAATAATCAAGCAGGTGACCAGGCAGGAATCACGCAGCTCAGCTGGCAATTGGCAAGCAGATGAGCAGACAGGAATCCCGCAGCTCAGCTGGCAATTATCATGCAGATGAGCCGGAGGAATCAGGCAGCTCAGCAGGCCCTGATCACGTGACTCTGCAGGCACTGATCACGTGGCTGATCAAGTACAGATCACGTGACTGAGCATGCACTGATCACGTGGCTATCATGCACTGATCACGTGTTTATCATGCAGTGATCAGTGACTGACAGGCGCTGATCATGTGACTGTGCACGCACTGATCACGTGGCTGATCAGGAACTGACCACTGACTGAGCATACAGTGATCACGTGGCTGATCATTCACTGATCACGTGTTTATCATACGGTGATCACGTGACTGAGAGGCGCTGATCACGTGACTGTGCAGTCAGTGATCACGTGGCTGATCATGCACTGATATCGTGACTGAGCATGCACTGATCATGTGCTGGGAGCCGGGAGGCATTCCACTCTGGACCAAGGTCATGAGGAAGGAGGCTCGGCATACGCAAATGTGGGATGGAGACTCAGGAGTCCACCCGGATATTCTCGATCATCTACCCCCGAAAAAAACCACAGTCTGCCTACTTTATTGCTTTGTGCTCTCACCTCTGATTTTACTGGGGGCTGTCCCCACCACGATCTCCTCAATCTGACAAAGAGTTAACTTAGAGCTCCAATTCATAAAGTTCCTTGTCATTCTTCCCTTTAACTTCCAGCTGAGTCTCCATCTGGAGCGCGGAACCCACCAGGATTACTAATTATGCCTGGGCTGCTAAGACCCACTCGAGAAGGTGTCTAGGGTGAGGCACCTTCCGCTATTCGAGGGCGCACCTGCGGCCTACGTAAGTGGTGCAAACTTCTTGTCTTGCAGTTTTATTTGTCTCCCGCGTAGACCAAGCTACTCAGTCTCTTTTCTCCACCGAATTTTCCTACTGACCTATCCTCATACTATTATTCTTGATATCTCTGATTAGCATATAAATAGCGCCTAGGCCATCTCTCCTTCGAATACCCTGGATCAGCTGGGGCTGGTCCCCGGCAAGTCTCGCCCGAACACGGACCTCAGGAGGCAATAATCAAAGAGCTGAGAAGACACGAACCATGCAATCAGCAGGCAATAAGCATGCAGCTCAGCACTGACGAATCATGCTGCTCAACTGGCAATAATCAAGCAGGTGACCAGGCAGGAATCACGCAGCTCAGCTGGCAATTGGCAAGCAGATGAGCAGACAGGAATCCCGCAGCTCAGCTGGCAATTATCATGCAGATGAGCCGGCAGGAATCAGGCAGCTCAGCAGGCCCTGATCACGTGACTCTGCAGGCACTGATCACGTGGCTGATCAAGTACAGATCACGTGACTGAGCATGCACTGATCACGTGGCTATCATGCACTGATCACGTGTTTATCATGCAGTGATCAGTGACTGACAGGCGCTGATCATGTGACTGTGCACGCACTGATCACGACTGGCTGAGAGGAACTGAACTGCCACCTGACTGAGCATGCAGTGATCACGTGGCTGATCATTCACTGATCACTGTTTATCATACGGTGATCACGTGACTGAGAGGCGCTGATCACGTGACTGTGCAGTCAGTGATCACGTGGCTGATCATGCACTGATATCGTGACTGAGCATGCACTGATCATGTGCCGGGAGCAGGGGAGGCATTCCACTCTGGACCAAGGTCATGAGGAAGGAGGCTCGGCATACGCAAATGCGTGATGTGACCCAGGAGTCCACCCGGATATTCTCGAGCATCTACCCCCCACAAAAAACCAGAGTCTGCCTACTTTATTGCTTTGTGCTCTCACCGCTGATTTTACTGGGGGCTGTCCCCCACCACCATCTCGCTCAATCTGACAAAGAGTTAACTTAGAGCTCCAATTCATAAAGTTCCTTGTCATTCTTCCCTTTAACTTCCAGCTGAGTCTCCATCTGGAGCGTGGAACCCACCAGGATTACTAATTATGCCTGGGCTGCTAAGACCCACTCGAGAAGGTGTCTAGGGTGAGGCACCTTCCGCTATTCGAGGCGCACCTGCGGCCTACGTAAGTGGTGCAAACTTCTTGTCTTGAAGTTTTATTGGTCTCCCTCGTAGACCAAGCTACTCAGTCTCTTTTCTCCACCGAATTTTCCTACTGACCTATCCTCATACTATTATTCTTGATATCTCTGATTGGCATATAAATAGTCCCCTAGGCCATCTCTCCTTCGAATACCCTGGATCAGCTGGGGCGTCAACCCCTGCACAGTGGCGCTTAACGGGGACCTCAGGAGGCAATAATCAAAGAGCTGAGCACACACGAACCACGCATCAGCAGGCAATAAGCATGCAGCTCAGCAATGACGATCATGCTGCTCAACTGGCAATAATCAAGCAGGTGACCAGGCAGGAATCACGCAGCTCAGCTGGCCAATAATCAAGCAGATGAGCAGGCAGGCAATCACGCAGGTCAGATGGCAATTATGAAGCAGATGAGCATGGCAGGAATCATGAAGCTCAGCTTGCAGTTATCAAGCAATGAAGCAGGAGAATCACGCAGCTCAGTTGGCAATAATCAAGCAGATGAGCAGGCAGGAGGTACGCAGCACAGTTGGCAATTGTCAAGCACCTAACCAGACAGGATCACGCAGCTCAGCAGGCCTGATCACGTGACTGGCATGCATTCTTGACGTTGCTGCTCATACACTTATCACTTGACTGATCATGCACTGATCACATGGCTATCATTCACTGATCACGTGACTGCCCATGCACTGACCACCTGGGATGATCAAACAACTGAACACGTGACTGATCAGGCACTGATCCCCTGGCTATCATGCACTGATCACGTGGCTGATCATGACAGATCACTTGACTGATCATGCACTGTCCTGACTGATCATGCACTGATCACTTGGCTAACAAGCACTGATCCCGTGGCTATCATGCACTGATCACGTGGCTTATAATACACTGATCACGTGACTGCGCATGCACTGACCACGTGGCTGATCAATACAGTGATCACGTGGCTGATCATGCACTGACCACGTGGCTGAACATACACTGATCACGTTAACTGAACATACGTGAACTACATGCAATGTTTGTGCGTATCATGCATGTTACGTGGTGTCAAACACTGATATGTGACTGATAATGCACTGATCACGGTGGCTATCATAGCACTGATACGTGGCGATCATGCACTGAACGTGACTGTTCATGCACTGATCACGTGGCTCTCATGCACTGATCACGTGGTGGCCATGCAGTGATCATGTAACTGATCATGCACTGATACGTAGCTATCATTCACTGATCACGTGGCTGACCATGCACTGATCACGTGCCTGATCATGCACTGATCACGTGGCTATTATGCACTGATCACGTGCTGATCATACACTGATTACGTAACTGATCATGCACTGGATAATGTGGCTATCATGCACTGATCACGAGGCCTGATCATGCACGATCACGTAGCATCATGCAACTGATCACATGACTGTGCATGCACTGATCACGTGGATATCATACACTGATCCACGTGACAGATCATGCACTGGTCAGGTGGCTATCATTCACTGATCACGTGGGCTGATCATGCACTGATCACGTGACTGATCATGCACTGATCACATGGCTATCATGCACTGATCACGTGGCTGGTCATACACTGATCACGTGACTGATCATGCACTAATCACCTTGCTATCATACACTGATCACGTAGTTGATCATGCACTGATCACATGACTGATCATGCACTGATCACGTCGCAATCAGGAACTGGTCACGTGACTGCCCATGCACCGATCACCAGGATGATAATGCACTGATCACGTGATTATCATGCACTGATCAGGTGGTTATCAGGCACTGATCACGTGGCTATCATGCACTGATCATGTGGCTATCATGCAGAGATCACGTGGCTGATCATAACCTGATCACGTGACTGATCATGCACTGATCACGTGGCTATCATGCACTGATCACGTGTCTATCATGCACTGATCACGTCGCTATCAGGCACTGGTCACGTGACTGGGCATGCACTGATCACGTGGATATATACACTGATCACATGATTGATCATGCACTGATCACGTGACTGATCATGTTCTGATCACGTGGCTATCATCCACTGATTTCGTGGCTATCATGCACTGATCACGTGGCTATCATGCACGGATCACGTGGCTGATCATAACCTGATCACGTGACTGACCATGCACTGATCAAGTGGCTATTATGCACTGATTACGTGGCTATCATGCACTGATCACGTGGCTATCATGCACGGGTTACGAGGCTGATCATAACCGGATCATGTGACTGATCATGCACTGGTCACGTGGCTATCATGCCCTGATCACGTGGCAGCCATGCACTGATCACGTGACAGATCATGCACTTATCACGTGACAGATCATGCACTGATCACGTGACTGATCATTCACTGATCACGTGGCTATCATGCACGGATCACGTGGCTATCATGCACTGATCACGTCGCTATCAGGCACTGGTCACGTGACTGGGCATGCACTGATCACGTGGATGATCATACACTGATCACATGACTGATCATGCTCTGATCACGTGGCTATCATGCACTGATTCACGTGGCTATCATGCACTGATCACGTGGCTATCATGCACTGATCATGTGGCTGATCATAACCTGATCACGTGACTGACCATGCACTGATCAAGTGTCTATTATGCACTGATTATGTGGCTATCATGCACTGATCACGTGGCTATCATGCACGGATTACGTGGCTGATCAACACCTCATCATGTGACTGATCATGCACTGGTCACGTGGCTATCATGGCCTGATCACGTGGCAGATCATGCACTGATCACGTGAATGATCATGCACTGATTACGTGTCCTATCATGCACTGATCACGTGGCTGATCAAGCACTGATAATGTAGCTATCATGCACTGATCGCATGACTACGCATTCACTGATCACGTGGATATCATACACTGATCAGGTGAAAGATCATGCAATGGTCACATCACTGATCATGCACGGAGAACGTGGCTATCATGCACTGATCACATGGCTTATCATGCAATGATCACTTGACTTATTATGCACTGATCCCGTAGCTATCATGCACTGATCACGTGACTGCACATTCCCTGGTCACGTGACTTATCATGCACCGATCACGTGGCTATCATGCACTGATCACGTGGCTGATCATACACTGATCACGTGACTGATCATGCACTGATCACTTGGCTAACAAGCACTGATCGTGGCTATCATGCACTGATCACGTGGCTTTAATACACTGATCACGAGACTGCCATGCACTGACCACGTGGCTGATCACAGTGATCACGTGGCTGATCATGCACTGACCACGTGGCTGAACATACACTGATCACGTTGCTGAACATGCACTGATCACGTGCATATCATGCACTGGTCATGTGGCTATCATGCACTGTTCACGTGGCTGATCATAACTGATTATGTGACTGATAATGCACTGATCACGTGGCTATCATCACTGATCACGTGGCTGATCATTTGCACTGAATACGTGCTGTTTCAGCACTGATCACGTGGCTTCATGCACTGATCACGGGTGGCACATGCAGTGATCATGTAACTGATCATGCACTGATACGTTAGCTATCATTCATGATCACGTGCTGACCATGCACTGATCACATGACTGATCATGCACTGATCACG